>NW_027132904.1:0-53973 GCF_026122565.2 Emydura macquarii macquarii | reverse complement strand
TTGGAGTATTGTATCCAGTTTTGGGCCCCCCACTAGAAAAAGGATGTGGAGAAGTTGGAGAGAGTCCAGCGGAGGGCAACAAAAATGTTTAGGGGGCTGGAGCAGCAAGACTTATGAGTGAGAAGCTGAGGAACTAGCTTGTTTAGTCTGCAAAAGAGAAGAATGAGGGATTTGATAACAAAGCCTTTAACTACCTGAAAGGGGGTTCCAGGAGATGGATATTAAGCCCTGAGAAGGAGGAGCATAGCCAGAGTTAGGGAAACAGAAGACTTTGACCATCCTCTCCATGGAGATGCCAGGGAGGAATATGAGGGAGGTAGCCATTCACAAACCTCCCACGAGGAAGGTGCGACACAGAGCATCAGAAAGATATGCCAACGCATCCTCATAACCAGAGCTGCTACACCAATGCATGTTCCCATGATGATATTGATAATGTTCATTTTTTTGATAGTGTGTCCTGACTTTCTTCATATTTGAAGGGCTGTATCATCTTCCTCCCGGTTTCTGCATGGAGAAGATGGTCAACGTTTTCTGTTTCCTCAACTTGACCATGATTAGCTTGATCACCTTGCTGTCTTTCCAAGTTGCTTACCTGGCCATGATTTCACTGCACACGTTCTCCAATGCGCTTCTCCTCACAGCCATCAACGCCATCCGATGTGTCTCTCTGGCCTATGCCATTGCTCACCCCATCTGCCTTCCCAGATGGCCAGCGGCATGTGGATCCTGACTCTGGGGTTCATCTGGTGACACTCAGAGCTGAGGCACTCAGTGATATTAGGTTTCAAGATGATGATCTTCCATGACACACACCCTGCTGGCGTGTTCACTCACTGCTATCCTGGAGAAAAATCTCTTGGTGGGTGAAGGAACAGTGACAACTACCATGGCTACCCGATTCCTGGGCCAACTGGCTTTGATCACTACCCGCTGCCTTCTTGTTGCCTTCCAGCGAAGGCAGACCGACTTACTCAAACCAGCAAGCTTGTCAAGAACCTCTTAGTGACTTTTTCCTCTGCCGGCTTCCATAGCATGTCATTTCATCCCTACAGATCTTGTCAAAGTCTCAGCTGCAGAGATAAACACAGCCCTTAGGCATTGGTCTATTTGAAGAGCTGTCTCAATCCTTTCTTTCTGCCTCACCGTGGACCAAGAATTCAGAGAACAACGGAGACTCTGCAACCAAACAACCATTGAAATCGAACTGGAACTGGTCAAAAAGGGGAACAAATAGTCACTAGAAAAATGGAGAATTTGACTCTGCATCCCTGCTTCCTCTGGTGAGAAGGGGCCGGGGCCTTGCCAGGATGTGGTCATGTCCCAGCAGGGCTCTGCAGGCCTCCCTGGATGGCAGCTTCTGTCTCTTAGAACTGCGTTGCTGATTCTGCTCAATGAGAGGTGGTCAGGGCCCAGAGCTGAGCCTGGGGGTGATGACATGATGTTCAGATCACAGCAGCAGGCGTCCGACACCTCTGAAGCTTTGCAGAGGATGTGGGACCCAATCCCCATCTGCACTTTCCCTTTCACTCAGCTGCCCAACCCCCACCCTAGCAAAACCCACATCAGCACAGCTTCCTTTGCCCAGACAGAGGCCATCGGTGTGAGCTTTAAGGCAGCATGTCGAGCACCCAGCATTGACCCTGCGATGCACGGCCGCCTGAGGCAGAGATGAAAAAATGATCCTCCTTGCTATCTCTTTCTCCTCCCTGCCCATTTTGAAGGGGAGCCCCCCCTGCCTCACAGTCTGGACCAACCCCTCCCCCTGCATCTAAAACCCTCCTTCAATCTTTGGCTGTTTTTGGGAATCTGTCAGCCCTTGCAACGATGGTTGATTAATTTCCTCCTGTCACTCCTGGCTTGGTCTCCCTCTGGCTCTGCATCAAGTGGGGACGTTTCCTTCTCTTTCTCGCTCACTCCCTGTCTTGGAGACTTCAATAACCATCCTTTGACTAAACAGACGCCAATTTTGATGTGTTATGTTAGGTAAATTTCTTCACAGATCGTGCAGAGTTGGTGAGCTCTGACAACCCTTCCTATTCCACCGTCTTGCTGCTGGGGTTATGGGATCTTCCTATCTCGTCCACGATGCTTTGCCAGTGACTCTTTGCTGAGCAGAATCTAATTTTGAGTTGAGGCAGGTCAGTTGATTTCTTCCCAGGTTCAGTGGAGCTTGTAAACTCTGCAAACACTCCCCGCTCTGGATCCCTCTTTGTTCCAGCATGTGTTAGCTACTGATGGCGTGGAGTCGGATGGTTAGCTAGGGACAGATACATTTAGTCTGGCAGAGGAGACATTATTTGTATCTTTTTGGTAAACAGGAGAAGATTTGGAGCTGAGCTAGGTCGGTTTCCCATGAGGAGGTGGCACAGTCAGCAAATGGGGGTTTCTCCAGGGAAAATTACAATTAAATGGTAGAGGGGAGAGCTGTTTTTATCAACTTTTTCTGCAGAAAAAAATCACTTTTGATTATAAAATTAAAGAGTGTGTGTATGTGTAGCAACTGGATAGCTGCACTCTGTGTGTGTGTGCGGTGGGGAGGGACGTGTCAGCAACTCAAAGCTGAACATTACTGGTCAAAATATATAGGTCAAAAACGGCAGAAAACAAACTAAACAAAAAAGTTGCATGAAAACCATAAAAAGCTAAAAATAATATATTTTTGGATTAAATTTGTAAATTGTCAGTTTTCCCACCAAAAAAACTATTCTTTTTTCACACTTTCTGACACTTCTCATGAAAATTTTCCTTCCTCAGAACTCAGTTTCCTGTTGAAAAAATATTGTGTCCAGCTCTAGTGATTACACTTCCTGTCATGCAACTGCTGTGCACCATGAAACCACCTTACACAGTTTGCAGGTCCATTGAGAGAAAAATGTGCTTCTGCAGTTAAAGTCCCATAGTTGCTTCATAACCCTTAAAGGAACCACTGAGATCATCTAGTCCAGTGGTTCTCAATCAGGGAGTATGTACCCCTGGGGCTACACAGAGATCTTCCAAGGTTACATCAACTCATCTAGATATTTGCCTAATTTTACAACAGGCTACACAAAAAGCACTAGGAAAGTCAGTACAAAGTATAATTTCATAGAGATATAATGAGAAAATCAGCAATTGTTCAGTAACTGTGCGCTTTGAGCTTTTGTATTTTTATGTCTTATTTTGCGAGCACATAGTTTTTAAGGGAGGTGAAACTTGGGGTACGCAAGACAAATCAGACTCCTGAAAGGGGCACAGTCGTCTGGAAAGACTGAGAATCACTGATCTAGTCTGACCTCCTGTTTAACACAGGACAGAAAACTTTCCCCACATAATTCTTGTTTGAACGAGAGCAGATCTTTTAGAAAAATCATCCCACCTTGATTTTTAAAATCGCTATTAATGTTTAGACTCCATCATGACCCTTGGTACATTGCCCCATTGGTTAATTCTCTTCACTGTTAAAAATTGCACCTTATTTCTAGTTTGAAATTGTCTAGCTTTAAACTTCCAGCCATTAGCGCTCGTTTTTCTAGGTAGGAAGGTAGGTAAATACAGACTGGAATAAGCTCACTCCATAACCATCTCTTTGAAAGTACAACTTTATCTTATGCCATAATGTTGTATTTGCACTCTCCTTTTCTGTTTTTCTGTTTTTGGTGTGTTTTTGTTCAGTACAGAGTGGCCTTAGCTCCAGAACTGATCACCAGTTTTTCCTGTAAAATTTTTTTCATTGGAACATACGATCTTGTTGAACACAAAGTGTTTCCCAAAAACCATTCAATTCCTACAGCATTTTTCAAGGATAAAATTCAAAGGGAAAGTCTCAAATTGCAATGTTTGTTTTTCTTGAAAGAGGAACTAATCTTGCTTCACGGTTTCGATTTTGGGGTTTTCATAAAAAATGCTCCATTTCAATCCCTGTTTTTGTCTTTTTACTAAAAATGTTGATGGAAATATGCTAGCTGAAATGAAACATTTTCTCGTCCTTTCAAACTGCAATTTTCATATTGTTTCTGTTTCTAAAACTCCAAAGAACTTTGGGTTTCGACTTTCAGCTTCAGGATTCTTTGTGGCCATTAGAAAAGATGAAAAATAGAAAAAGACAGTGGAGAACAAATTGTTTTGGTTCCCCCATCACTTTCTCTTGCTTTTCTACCAGCCGTATTTGCTTTCTTTTTCCTTCGGTACTACCAGAGCTGCCGTGCTTAGACCTCCTCTGACCTGTGGAGCACCTATTAGTGCCATAGCTCCACTGATGTCTGCATCCATCTTCATGATCCACTTCTGTCCTGTCTCTTTTTCTGTTATTAAGACTTCACATTTGTTCCTTCTTTGTTTGCTCAGTCCCAGAACTGCATGGCCTGCATTTGTCCCCAGGCGACAGCCAACCAAGAAGCTGCCCGTCTTCACTGTGCAGCACCTTTGGAGTTGATGCCCCTAGCTGTCATGGTGCTCTGTGCTCTGGGCTTCCTCTTTGGTGTGATAGGGAATGGATTGATCTTCTTCATCACCAGCTACCAGAAGAAGAAGTCAGTCAAAGCAATGTGGCACCTGAACATGGCCATTGCTGGATTTCTCTTTGACATCTTCCTGCCCCTTCTGATGGCCCAGCTGGCCATGAGCTTCCACTGGTATTTGAGAAGTGTCCTGTGCAAGATAACCACCATAGTGGCCTCCCTCAGCTTGTTTTCCAGCAGCTTCCACCTTACGGCCATGAGCGCTGACAGCTGCATCTCCTCAGTTTGTCCCGCATGGGTCCAGAACCACGCATGGTCCCTCTGGCCTCCCTGGTCACACCGGGCATCTGGAGTGTGGCTGTCATGGCAAGTTGGCACTACCATGGTCTCTGCTTTGACCAGAGTCTCTTGTTGAGAGAGAGAGGAGAAGCTGCCAACGTCGCTACCCAGTTCCTGTTTGGGGTTTCTGGTCCCATTACCCTTGATTAGCCTCTGTTTGGTCACCCTGGCTGCCAAACTGGGTGGGAACCAGGAGGCTTGATCCAAGAAGCCCCTCCAGACCCTCCTTGTGTTGCACATCAGTTTCTTCCTCTGCTGGTTCCCGTATCACATCGTCACCTTCTGCAGACCTAACCCAAAGCACCATCTCCAAGGACCACAGCGTCCTTAAATACTGGAACCATCTTTACTCATGCCCTGCTCTGTTTCAACAGCTACTTCTACCCCTTCTTCTACCTTATCAAGTGACAGCATTTTGTCAGCTGCCGGAGACAGAGGCAGAACTGTCTAACCCCAGTCAATGTGGTATTAGAGTTGGTCACGTTGGGTGGAAATAAATAGGGAGCCATTTTCGTAGAGGAGAGTGATTTGAAAAGGGAGAATGGTGATTTTGATTCCTTGGTGTCAAGTCACTGGTTACGTGTGACAATGACTTCTGGTACAGGCCCAATTTTTTTCTGTCAAAACGCCCTATTTTCAGAAATTGATTTTTTGTGTGGAAATTAATTTGTTTGTTTTCATAGCCTTTTTTGAAAATGTTCAAAGGACATTATTGCTAAAAATTGCATCTCTTGTGTCTGCATTTTCAGTGTTTGTTCTTTCTCAGTGGGTCTTCCTCTTCTTTCAGTCGTGTCATCGTTGTCATTTTCAGACAGCTTCCCATCTTCCGTGTCACACTGAATGTGTGTCAAACTCACCAGCGATCACGTTAGATCCTGAGGGGTTTCCTGGTTCTGTGAGGAAGCTCTGCAGGGAAGCATCCACAATCACAGTCAGTCTGCAGAAAGCCAGCCACGGTGGGGTGACTGATGTCTCTCTGCCAATGCGCGCAGCCTGCTTCGGTTCTTTGTGTTTTGGCAGCCTTGTGTGCATTCTGAATTTTCAGAAATAAAGTCATGTGATATTGAAACCTTCAGGCAGCAGTCTTAGATAGTTTTATCTGATGTACCTTGAATGCAGCATTTAGACATCGGTCAAAACCAGAATGTGAAATCCAGCCCCATTGATGCCCATAGAAAAAGGCCCTCTGTTTTCAGTGAGTCAGGATTTGCTACCAAGATCTTCTTCATGTTCGTATATTCATAGCTTCCTGGTCTGGGAGGGGTTGTTGTCATCATGCACTCTGACCTGCTGTATCAAAAAGGCAGAGAACATTTCTGAATTAATTTCTCATTGAACTACACAGATCTTTAAGGGGAAAATATCCCACCTTAATTTAAAAACTGGCAATGATGGAAAATCTACTAATACCATTGGGAAGTTGTTCCAATGATTAATTCCCCAGACTGTTAAAAATTTACGATTTATTCACAGCAGAGCCATGAGTCTGATTAAAGTACTAGAAATTATGCCTTATAGTGAGATGCAATTTATTTAGTTAACAAAGAGAACAAAGAGAAGTTTATGGGGTGACAATCACAGTCAATAAGTATCTCCATGTGGAACAAACATTTAATAACAGGCTCTTCAATCTATCAGAGGAAGGTCTAACAGAATTCAACGGCTGGAAGTTAAAGCTAGACAAATCGAGACCAAAAATAAGGTGTCGATAGTTAGTGGTGAAAGTAATTATCCATCAGAACAATTTACCAACAGGCGTGGTGGATTCTCCATCGCTGGCTATTTTAAAAGCAAGTTAGGGTGCCTTTCTGAAAGTTCTGCTCTAGGGATTCATTTAGGGAACCTCTATGATGGAGGAGATCATGTGAGATGATCTCAATGTCACCTTCTAGCCTTGTAAGCTGTGAATCTGTGACTTTGTCCAGCCAGTGGATCCTGTTAGACCTTTGCCTCCTAGATCCAAGAGCCCAGTATCAAATATTGGTTCCCCCTGTAGGTATTTACAGATTGTCATCACCACACCCCTTTCCCTTCTCTGTGATCAGCTGAGCAGACTGAGCTCCTGGAGTCTCTGGCTGTCAAGCCTGGTGTCCAGTCTGTTAATCATTCCTGTGGCTCTTATCTGAACCCTCTCCAACTCATCAACGTCCTTCAGAAATGGCTGGCACCAGAGCTGGACAGAGGATTCCAGCAGTGGTTGCACCAGGCCAAATCCAGAGGGAAAATCACCTCTCTGCTCCATCAGGGCATTCCCCTGTTGATGCATCCCAGGATGGCCCTGGCCCTTTTGGCCCTGGGAACTCACGTTGAACTGAAAAGTGCCTGAAGGCAGTAACTTGAGGCCTCCAGGCAAATGATGAGTGGCAAAGGCAGGTAAGAGGCTGGGCTGTGGTTTCTGTGGTCTCTAGTGCAGAGCGAGGGTTTCCTTAGCGTTGGCTGGCCTGTGATGTGGGTGGGTCCCCTGCTGCAAAGGCAGGGCTGAGAATCTCATGTGTCCAACTCCTTGTGGGGGTCTGCTTTATCTCCCCAAGCAGTGGGGCGAACTGTCAGCTAGAATCTCTGTTCCTGGGACTTTGCCTGCTGGAGTTGGCTGGACGTGGTTGCATCTCAGCTTCTCCTGTCTCCAAGAGGCTCCGCTTGCCTGCCTGTCCTGGATTCAGGCAGCCGAATGCAGACACCTCGCTAGGGCCTACAAGGGGGGAGCTTGTGGTTCACTTTGCAGACTTTGCTCATGTGATCACACTCAGCCACGTCCTGTGATCCTTCCCCCACACTGTTCCTCACCTCCCAGATACACCCCCATGAGAACAGCATCCTGTTCCAGGTTGAGCCAGTGTGGGCAAGCTACAGACATCATGTGGGGGACCTGTTGCATCACCCCAAGACATACGTAAGGAAATGAGGCAAACCCTCCAGCTGCCCCATGGATCTCATTCTGTCCACCCCTATGTTCCCTGGATGTCCCCCCATTCCTGCTGCCCCATTCATTCCCCTGATCTGCTCCAGATAGAGCTGGCTGAAATTATTTCTCTTCTTTTTGCGTTGAATTGTCAAACATTTCTGTGTGTTTGCGTTAATTCAGTTATGGGTGACCATGCCTGTCTGCTTTTTATTATTATAACTAGACACCCCCGACCAGGGTTAGGGTCTCTTTCACACCGGGGGCTGCACAGACCTAAAAAGGCCCAGTCACAACAAACTCTAAACACATGAATGTTTGGAGGGTAAACAGAGGCCTGGGGAAGTGAAGTCACTTGTCCAAGTTCCCCAGCACTTCAGTGGTAGAGTCTGGGATAAAACCCAGAAGTCGTCATTCCCTGTCTAGCCACTAAAATTGACTCGTGTAATGTCCTTCTTTTAAAAACTGTTTTAGCCTGTTACTATTCTCCTCGTCATCTGGTGTTTGTTGGGTTGCTTTTTGTTCATCGTCGTTGTTCCAGTCTTACTGTTCTTCTCTTTGGGAGCCGATCCCTGTCATTGGAGGTTTTATAGGGGGCTTTTTCGGTGGGGATTTTAACTAGTCCACTAACTCACCCCCTCAAATTGCCCAAATCACACAAAAACTCCACTTCAAAATGAGGGGGCAGGAGAAGAATCACTTTCAAATATTTCATTATTAAAACATACAGGAGGAAAGCCATCATTAATTAACTAACTTTTTTTTTAACATAGACGGGAGCAATCAGCTCCTACGGGAAGCTACCAGTAAGAAGATGATTTGGGAATTTTGGTGAGGCTCTGGAGGTTTCTTTCATGTTTCTGTCTCTGCATTTTAGACCCCCTCCAATGTCCACCTCCCCTTGCATAGAAATAAAAAATGTCAGCAAGAAGAAAATCATCAGCTAAATGATCCTTCATGTCCCTTCTAAGCCTGCGGTTCTGATTCTTTGACTCTAAGTTGTTCGAAACATCGGTGCCATTCACCTACAAGAATCTGATCCTATCTGAGCTCAGCCCAGGATCTGTGGAGTTTATAAACTGTGCAGACCCTCATTGCATCATCTCTCTCTCTCTCTGTGTCCTTGTCCTCTCCAGGAGACCTTTTCATCATTCTTCCTTCCTTTGCTCAGTACATCTGCACTGCCAACACACAGACAGAGACCTGAGGAGAAGGGTGGACGCCGTAACTGCATCTCCTCTAAGAATGGTGTTCCCAATCCTTTTCCTGGTGCTGTGTGTCTTGGCCTTCCTCGCTGGGGTGTCATTGAACGGCTACATGCTCTTCATCACCGGCTTCCGTGTGGAGAGGACGGTCAGTGCCGTGTGGTTTCTGAACTGGGCATTGTCCGATTTTATCTTCATTGTGTTCCTGCCCCTCAGATGCACCTCAAAATTCCTCCCGGACTCAGAGTGGGTTGAGAGGCTGAGCAGCGCCATCATCTCTGTCCACCTGTTCTCCAGCGCCTTCCTCCTCACGGCCCTCAGTGTCCATCGCTGCATTCTCGTGGAACGCCCCGCGTGGGCCCAGAACCACTGCACGCCCCGCCTGGCTGTCTGGGTCGTTCTGGGCATGTGGGCCCTGTCTTTTGGGTTCGGCTTGCGATGCAGTGATCTCTTGGAACCCGTGCTGCCGTTTGCCAGGAGATGGGATCCTTTCCAGCTGCAGAAAGAGAGGTTGAAGGCTCCTGTTGAAATGCAGTTCCTGGTCAGTTTTCTGATCCCATTAGCCTTGATCTTGATCCCGACCTTCTATATCCTTCTAGCTGCCAAGTTGAGAAGGAACAGGCTGAGCCAGTCCACCAAGCCGCTCAAGATCCTCCTTGGCTTGGTCCCGAACTTTCTCATCTGCTGGTTACCGTATCACATCCTCTGCTTCCTGCCGATCTCACCTACATACCGTCCTCCTCCTCCTTGGATTATAGGAAGCATTTTTGCTTCTGTCCTGACATATTTCAACAGCTGCCTCAACCCCATCTTCTACCTCACCATGGAAGATGAGTTTCTGAGGTACCGCCAACGTGCACGCAACCCCCAAACCGCCAACAACTCGGGGCCAGAGCCGGCTGAGTAGGGGAGTGGATGGAATTGTCCATATTTGCATGGAGGAAGATGAAGAATTCTGTTCCCTGGAACCCGTAGCTTCCTCTTGACCCTAAAATGCTCTTTCTGCGTAAGTAAATATTATTGGCTTGTTTAGAGAAGTGCCACAAGAATGATGAAAGACTTAGAAAACCTGCTTTATAGTGATAGACGCAAGGAGCTCAGTCTATGTAGCTTAACAGAGAGATGGTCAAAGGGTGACTTGATTGTAGTTTATAACTAAGTACCTACATGGGGAACAAATGTTTCATAATGTGCTGTTCAGTCGAGCAGAGGAAGGCCAAAGGCAGCAGTTCCCAATCTTTTTAGCCTAAGGGCCACAAATATAATTTTTACAACCCTGAAGGGCCACCAGCCTCTTCCAGCAACCCCCAACCCCCTCCCACTGCAGCTAGAGGGAAGCAGTTCAGCCAGGAGGATCTCTCATCCCCACGGCTTCAGCAAGGAAACAGTGCCCTCCACCTGGGTCCCTAGGCAGTGACTCCTTTCCGCAGCCAGGGGGATGGGAGATCATTGCTCCTCTCTCTCTGGCTCCAGTAGAGACCCCAGTCCCTAGGGACGTACACGGAGTACTTTGCCGTGCTCCCTGCTACAGCTGGGGAGAGGAATGCTGATCTCCCGTCCCCCTGGCTGCAGCAAGGAGCCTGCACCGGCAATGCGCTCCACCTGGGTACTTAGGCAGTGGCTCCCTTCTGCAGCCAGCGGAAGAGAAGCTGGGGACCACAGGGTGTGAACCACTTGTCTAACAAGATCCAGTGGCCATGTAGGGGGACATTTATAAAATCAAAATAATTCATGAATTGTTTTTAAAATGAAATTTTTTACATTCAATTAATAACATACACTCATGTGAATGAAGCCGAGCTCCTTCAAAAACCACCGCAGGGTACACGTTAAGAGAGCCGTTTGATAGAGCTGCTATTGTTCACTCGCTAAGAAAGCTGTCCTTCAGTATAAATATAATTATCACTGGTAAAACTGTCTTTAAGCCACTTGTCTTTAAGTCACTTGTTTCTTGTTCTTTTGTTGTGTAAATCACTCGTCCTCTTACTGTCACTGATAGAAATTGTTTTAAAAATTGTCTTAATAGAAATCGTATTTTAAGTAACTCATTTTCTATTGCCGCCAATAGAAGGACCATTCCTTTAAATATTCGTTCTTTAAAATTGTAACTAAAGTAACTCTTTTTAATTGATTGTTCTATAAAATTGTAACCAAAGTCTTGACATGACTCCATATTGTAACTGAAACTCCATTTGGAATAAGTATACTCCATTTTGTATTAACTAGTCTAAGTCTGGCTGAGACTTCATTTAGGCGTGTATAATTTCATTATACCTGACGATCGGGTGGAGTACAAACAGGAGTACCAACTTGATGGCTGAATAAAGCAGACAACACCCTGAAAAAGCAAGAAGAAACCACCCTAGAAAAGAAACAAAAAAACATTCCAAGATGAAAGTCACATCTGTAATTGACTGGTGATCAATTGTCACACAGAACCCAGAGCCAGCGTGACACAGCAGGATCCATAGACTTACGTTAAAATTAAAATCTATAAAAAGATGGGTGAGAATGGAATGCTTTGGGCAACGTTGTGCTTAGCAACATCAAAGAGCATCGGTGTGCGCCCGACAGAAACCCTGCTCTTCCTCATGTCTGGCTTCCCTGGCCCGTTAACCATCATGAGCTGCAAACATCAGCTACGAACTCAACTGTGATGATAATATATGATTAGGACTGGCAGCGATACTTGACCAGCTACAGAACATTTGGTGTGTGTGCATGAGTGTGTTAGGTATCAGTTTTTAGTTATTAATGCAATTGTGCTTCGTCATAATAAATGTGGCATATTGCCTTGTCCCCTGAAAAAGATCCTGTGTGTTTGTCAGCATAACAGCCGGAACATGAACCTAAACAAATTCACACTGGAAACAAGGTGTAAATTTCTATCAGCAAGGGACCATTGGAACAATTTCCCAAGGTTAGTGGTGGGTTCTTTGTCACTGGCAATTTTTAAATCAAGCTTGGATGTTTTTATAAAAGCTCTGCTCTAGGGATTATTTTGGGGCCATTCTCTGGCCTCTGTGATGGAGGAGGTCAGACGAGATGATCACTATGGTCCCTTCCGGACGTAGAATCTAGGAAACAGGCACTTATAGGAAATAGTTTAGATTCTTGGGTTTGTTCATTTTTAGATCCTTTGGGGGCGTTTGGTTCTTTATGGTCTGTCCTTTTCTGTGTCTTTGTGTCATTATTCTTGTCATCCCGTCATCTTCGCTCACGATGGAGCCTCAGCTCTTCTTCTTTCCTGCGTGTCTCAAAGATCAACAGGTCTTTGAAACAAGGGTAGCATTTGCAAAAGGCTCCAAGTCCTATTTTTAAAAGTGTTTAGGCAGGTAGGAACCTCCCTGACAGTCAATGAGATGTAGGCTTCTACGGGAGACATTTGCAAAACCCCTTTGTGAGTTAGGTGCTTAACTCCTATTGACCTTGAATGGGAATTTGGTAACTAACTCCCTTAGACGCTGTTAAAAATCTAGTCCTTTATCTTCATTGCCATGTCCGCCAAACCTCATGGGCCACCTCCTAAAACATCACAAGTTTGGTTTGAAAAGAAAGACATATGGGTTCTTTTTTTGCCCTTTGAATTTTTGGCCATTGGAATTCACCTTTTCATGCTTTTCTCTGCAACCACAAAGGCTAGAAATTTACCAAGAAAGAAAGAAAGAAAGAAAGCTGAAATTCCCACCTAAGCATCTGATTCTAGGATCTGGAGCTTGGAGGAAAATGACAGGCATGGTGAGAGCACAACCAAAGTGTAAGAATCAGCAACACTACAAAACACCACCAAAAATTTCAGAAAACCAGATATACCCAGATCTGTTTAGAAGCCAATGGAGTGAGGAGATGTTTTAAATAGCAAGGTTTTTAAATTAAATGTGGGTGGTCCTTTAAGCCAACATCTCTATGAATCGTGGTATTCCCGGCCAAAATTCAAGCAGCTTTCGCCCTATGTTTCTGGTCGTTCTGCAGGGTCCAAATAACCCAGCAGTCAGATGTGGCGGACACAGAAGATCGTGTGGCTCACATCCAATGAAGTGAGAGATTCACACTCCACCTGGGCAAGGTCTTTCTGGATGTTCAAGGGGCGAGCAGGGTCAAAGAGCGGCAGGACCCACCATGAATCACTCCCAAGGCAGTGTCGCTTCAAGGGCACAAGCTAGTTCTGGCACGTCTCCAGGTGTGAACGGGCTGAATTTTTGCAATGATGCAGCCATGGCTCAGCTCCTGCTCTTGGCCTGTGGCTGCCCCGGATGTGGGCGACCATCTATGCAGATGGCTTCTCGGAGCCTTTGTCACGAGAGGCCCAGAGCTGAGCTGCGCTGTTTGAGGCTTGCACGGAGCTGGCCACCTCAAAGGCTTTGCAGACCCAGCTTTGTCTGCATCTCCCATCCCACTGTAACCCGCCCACACACCATTTCTCCCCCTTAAGGCAGCTTCCTGCCAACAGACAGAGTCTCTGGGGAGCTGCAGGTGGTATGGGGGGGCCATCGCTTCTGAGACGCTGTTTCCCTGGGACAGAGGTCAGAAAGTGAGAATAAAACCTCCAGCTTCAATGCTAGGGTGAAATCCACAGCAGCCCTCCCCAAGATATGTCTCTGCCCCCCACTCTTCTGCCCATAGCAGCCCCTCAGATCCCTCCCTGCCCCCTACCCCAATGGTGGTCAAACTGAGTAGGAACCGACTGGCCTTCTCCAGAAGACCCTACAAGATCATGGTGGCCGTCATGATGGCCTTCTTCCTCTGCTGGTTCCCCTGCCACCTCGCCACCCTGCTAGCCATGACGGCAAAGAGCGTGACTCCAGTGACACCTGATTCTTGGGCCAGCTGCCTTCGATCACTACCAGCTGGCCTCTTCTAGCCTTCCATCTAAGGCAGAGCAGGCTTACCCAAACCAGCAAACTTGTCTAGACCCTCTTTGTGAATTTTTCCTCTGCTGGCTTCCATAGTGCGTCATTTCATCCTTGCAGATCTTTGTCAAAGTCTGACCTGCAGAAGTAAACACAGTTCTTAGGCATCAGGAGACTTTTTTTTTTTTGCTCATGGCTTGTTCTATTTGAAGAGCTGTCTCAATCCTTTCATTCTACCTCTGTTTGGACCAAGGATTCAGAGTACAATGGCGACTCTGAAACCAAACATCCATTGAAATGGAACTGGAACTGGTCAAAAAGGGGAACTAATGGAGTCACTAGAAAAATGGATAATTTGACTTGTACACTAATACCTTTTAGGGGAAAAATCACATTTTTATTAAACTAATTATTCCCCCCACTTCCTACCTGATCCATTTACAGTGTTGCTACTTGTCATACTTTTATCACAATTCTCATCATATTTCATGTTTCACTTAAGCTCCAGCTGCCGGAGACCTGTGATTACAGGAGAATCACATCTTTCATTGAAAAAAAAAAAAGTCTCTAGCCATTGTGGTTGCAGGAAAAAGAGTGGAGCGAGGACTATCAGTGTAAAGCCTGATCATTTCCCTGCCTATGTCCTCACGTCCTCATCGAGATAGGAACAAAACCCAGGAATCCTGACTCCCAGCCTCCATGTTATAACCCATTGGACCCCATGTGCCTTCCAGAACCAGGTGTAGAACCCAGGAGTCCTGACTGGCAGCCCTGTCTCCGTCACAGTCTGCTCTCAGCGACACCGAGACAGCTCATCAGCCTCAGTGGAGTTTGCCAAGGGGCCACAGAGTAAAACTTAATTGACAGTATATCCATCCCTGCTTCCCCTGCTTCAAAAGGGCCAGGGCCATGCAGGGAAGTGGTCTTGTCCCAGCAGGCCGCCCTGGATGGCTGCCTCTGTCTCTTAGTTCTGTGATGCTGATTCTACCCAGCGAGAAGCACTCGGTGTCCGGAGCTGAGCTTGGGGGGTGATCACGTGACAATCAGATCATAATAGCAGGCACCTGACGACTCTGAGGCTTTGTAGAAGCTATTGGACCGAGCCCCATCTGCACCTTCCTTTCCCCTCAGCCCCCCCCCCCCCGTCCACATCAGAACAGCTTCCTCTGCCCAGACAGAGGCCGTCTGTGTGAGCTTCAGTCACCACGTCGAGCACCCGGCACTGATGCTGAGATGCTGCGGCCGCCTGAGGCATGGGTGAGTAAATGATTCTTCTTGCTATTTCTTTTTTCTTCCTTGCCCCTTTTGAACAGAACCCCCTTCCTCATAGTCTGGACCAGCCCCTTCCCTTGCATCTCTGCCCCTCTTCAATCTTTGGCTGTCTTTGGGAACCTCTCAGCCCTTGCAAGAGAGGTTAATTAAATGTCTTTCCCTCACTCCTAGCTTGGTCTCCCTCTGGCTCTCTGCATGAAGTGGGGGCATTTCCCCCTCTTTCTCTCTCATTCCCTGTGTTGGTGACTTTAATAAACATCCCTTCACCAAACAGATGCCAATTTTGATGCATGAGATTAGGTTAAGTCCTTCCCAGATCCTGCAGAGCTGGTGAGCTCTGACAACTCTTCCTATTCCACTGTCTTGCTGTCGGGGTTATGGTGTCTTCCTCTCTCGTCCCTTTCTTTTGATGTTTTGTCAATGATCCTTTGCTGACGAGAAGTTAATTTTGAGTTGAGGCAGGTTAGTTGGTTTCTTCCCAGGATCGGTGGAGTTTGTAAACGCTGCAGACGCTACCTGCTCCGTCTCCCTATGTGTGCAGGAATGGGTTAGCAACTGATGGTGTGAATGAGACAGGTGTGTTCAACTTGGCACAGGAGACATTATCTGTATCCCTTTGCTAAGCAGGAGCAGATTTGGAGCTGAGCCAGGAAGGTTTCCTGTGAGGAGTCGGTACTGGCTACACAAAATCTGGGTCTTTACTTAGTGCAGTTTGTTGACTTACAGAATGGACACATGTTTCTTGAATGCACAAACACAATGCTTTCCTGGAGAGGGATCAGCTAAAGTTCTCACCTCCCCATGCCCAAGGAGAAGTGCTGTCAGGTCTAGATATCTCTCTCCATCCCTGATGAAATCTCGCTGCTAAAAGACGCTGTTCTTTGTTTCCAACTCATCTCCCAGGCTCTTCATCTGGGAAACCACCTTGCCCCAAATTCTTCTCTTAAGACCTGATGTGGAAAGGCAGCCGGGGTTTTCATTAATAGACCTTATCAGGAAACGGGAATTTTCTCCAGGGAAAATTACAATTAAAAGGTAAAGGGGAGAACTGTTTTCATCAACCTTTTCTGCAGAAAAAATTTGATTATAAAACTAAAAAGGGAGTATGTATATGGATTTCAACTGAAAGCTGCTCTGTGTGTGTGTGTGTATGGGAATGGCGGGGGGTGGGCGGGACATTTTAGCAACTGAAAGCTGAACATTTCTATTCAAAGTATTTAGGGCAAAAACTGCATAAAACAAACTAAACAAAAATGTTGGCTGAAAACTGCAGAAAGCAAAAAAATAATTTATTTTTGGATGAAATTAGTTGATTTTCAATTTTCCCATAAAAAATCATTCTTTTTTCCAACAAGTTCTATATATAGGGGTCCCTGTAAATGATGCAACACCAACTGGCTCGAGCCCCCACCCAGTCACCTGGGAAATTACACACTATCCCCTGGGCGCCCTCCAAAGGGCAATACTTCCCCTCTCGCAAGCACAGAGTCTGAGTGTGGAAAGAAACCTTTTAATAGCAAAACAGAGATAACACCGCACTGGTTTGGGAAACAGTGCGAACAGAGTTCATGAACTCAATGGGCCCAAACCCATCCCAGAGTACAGGGCGTGTCCTTCGCCTCTCCCTTCCTTCTTGCCCCTGTACTGACCGTTGTAGTTGCAATATCCACCTCTCAGGTGTGACTCCGCCCCGTCGGCTGCAACGGTCCAACACAGGCCTGTCCAGGCCCCCACTGCCGCTGTCTCCTATCGCCTGTGGGCCTCACTGAGTCCCCCACCGCTGGCAACGACCACGCCGATCTCCCACCGACTGCTGGCTGGGCTGGCACCGACTGTGCCTGGCCCCTCCGCCGATCGCCTTGGGCTGGCACCGACTGTGCCCGGCCCCTCCGGTCGCCTTGGGCTGGCACCGACTGTGCCCGGCCCCTCCACCGACCGCTGGCTGCCTTGGGCTGGCACCGACTGTGCCCGGCCCCTCCGCCGACCGCCTTGGGCTATCACCGACTGTGCCCGGCCCCTCCGCCGACCGCCTTGGGCGGGCACCGACTGTGCCCGATCCCCGCCGACCGCTGGCCTGGGCTGGCACCGACTGTGCCCGGCCCCTCCGCCGACCGCCTTGGGCTGGCACCGACTGTGCCCGGCCCCTCCGCCGACCGCCTTGGGCTGGCACCGACTGTGCCCGGCCCCTCCGCCGACCGCTGGCCGCCTTGGGCTGGCACCGACTGTGCTAGCCTCCCACCAGAGTTGCCTGTTGCCCACTTAGCTCTGTTAGTGGTCAGGCAATGGTTCAGCTCTTAGTGATTTCAGCTCTTAGTGATTTCAGCTCATAGGTAAACCTTCTACTGTCATACAGGAAATGTCCCTGCTTTCAAGAGACAAAAGACTCCAAGATGAGTCATTAAGTCTACCTTTTTACAATGGGAGGTGAGAGTCACTCCCTGCCTGGGTCAGCCCTCTCGCTTGGCCCCTGCAATCTCAATAGGAGACTCCTCCACCTCCACCTTTTTCAGGCTGAAACATCGGCCTGCCACCCTTGGGGAGCTCTGTTTAGTTTAGGGTGAAGTGCTCTATCATAACAGACTAAACCCAGTTTTGCTGACATCTGTTCATACAATTGCAGGACAACATTTCATTACCCCAGCAGTTAACACAAAGTGGTTTGTAACCCAAACCCAGCCATGCTAACCATTTCCCATTATGCTCCACACCTAGGTAAATTATGCTAAGTACTTAATTGTACTCCTGCAGATACCAAGCCCATGCAAATGATGTGCCCCCCTTTATTCAGACACTCAGACCTTGCTTACATCCTCCCCCCAGCCGAGAATTTGTCGTCCCGGCAAATCATGCTCCGGATTGTACCTTCCACATGAGTTCTCCCCAAAGAGTCTAAGGAAACCTACTATAGCTGCCACAAGTCTGTGGGCCAGGTGTATTACTTCCTCACTATTTACTCCAGGTGCATCATACGTCAACCTGTTGACTGGCTTTATAATCCTGTCACGCCTATGGAGCGGGGGTCTGTCAGGAGCCGGGGAAGCTTCTTCTTGGTCTGAGAGTGGTGAGGGTTCCATGGTGGGTCCCTTGGGTGCAGGCACAGGCCCCTGCATCTCTTGCTCCGACCCGAGCAGATCCAGGACTTCAGGGACACCTCTGACCTGTGTCCCCCCACGTTCCAACAGCCTAGCCATGTCATCACTGGTCTGTTGTGCTTCCTCTGGTTCCGAGAATGTTGGAGGGACAAGCTCATTATCCCAACCAGGTCTTGCTATCAATGGGGGTGCATCAAGAACAGGCCTAAATGCTTCTGCCCTGGGGTTCAGAGCTGACAAATTGGCTCTCTGGCTGGGTTCCTCGGCTAGAGGGCGGTATCTGGTCTCCATCCTGGGATACATTATGGGAATATCGTCCTCTTCCGACTCACTCTCAGATGCTCTTAGTAGAGGTTGGTTAGTCCCCGGGGACCCACGGCACGGGTTGGGTGGTGGATTTGGTCCAGTGTCTCTGCTGCACCCCAGTCCCATGTCATAGTCCAGTCCATTAGGGGCACCTACCAACTCTCCCACAGGTAGCAAAAGGTTCCTATGTACCGTCTTCATTGGGCCTGACCCTGCTTCAGGTTTAATCTTGTAAACCGGCAGATCTCCCAGTTTTTCCTCCACTAGGTAAGGTATTGCTTTCCATCGGTCAGCTATCTTGTGTTTGCCAGCAACCCCCAGGTTACGTAGCAGGACTCTGTCTCCTGGCTGAAGGTCTTGAGACCGCACCCTGGTGTCATATCTGTGCTTATTTCTATCTGAGTTCTTGCGGGCAGCAGCTGTGGCTAAGCGGTACGCATCCTGCAGCTTTTCTCTTAGTCGTGAAACATATTGCTGATGTGTCTCATAGCTATCTCCATCCTGAGATACACCGAAACACAAGTCTATGGGTAATCTTGGTTCTCGTCCAAACATTAAAAGATACGGGGTGACACCAGTAGCATCATTCTTTGTGGCATTGTAGGCGTGCACCAAAAATGCTACATGCTGGCTCCAGGTTGCCTTTTGCTCTGGCCGTAAAGTCCCCAGCATATCCAACAAAGTTCGATTAAACCGCTCTGGCTGTGGGTCACCTTGTGGATGGTAGGGTGTCGTCCTGGACTTCTTAATTCCGGCCATCCTCAATACTTCCTTTAGAAGGTGACTCTCAAAGTCCCGTCCTTGATCAGAGTGTATCCGAGCCGGGAATCCATACACTGAAAAATATTTTTCCCACAATACTCGAGCAACAGTAGTAGCTTTTTGGTCACGTGTGGGGTAGGCCTGTGCATAACGCGTAAAATGGTCTGTTACCACTAAGATGTTTCCCATATTCTTCCTGTCCACTTCCAAAGACAAGAAGTCGATGCATACCAGCTCCAATGGTTTGCTGCTGGTGATATTCTTCAAATATGCTGCTCTGGTGGGCAGGGTTTTCCTTTGAACACACCGAGCACAGGTCTCACATTTCTGGCGGACATCCTCAGCCATCCGAGGCCAATAGAACCTACTACGAATGAGCTCTAAGGTTCTTTCCATTCCCAGATGCCCAAAGTCATCATGAAGAGCCCTCATGGCCAGGGCTCTGAACGTTTTTGGTAGCACTAGTTGTGTTCTTTGCTTTTGCAAAGGGTCTGTGGTGACCCGGTGCAGCACACCCTGAATCAGTTTTAGTTTGCTCCATTCTCTCAATAGTAGTCTGCACTCAGGGGTAGCTGGAATCACTGTGCCTGGGTTTTGCCCATCCCTTTTGGCACGCAGTATGTTGCAAATGTCAACATCTTGCAGCTGGGCTTTTTCCCAGTCGGCAGCACTGAGCATGGGCAGCGGGGACTGGTCTAACACAATATAGTTCACTGAGGCAAGTGGCACACTTTCAGAAGGCAGGCCCAGAGTTTCTGCCACACACCCATTAGAGCTCTTCTGGTCCTCTGGCTCTTGACAGTTCCCACTGCAAATAGCTCTCACTCCATCCACAGGGATCATAGCATGGTCTGATGCTTGTGGGCGCCGGGACAACGCATCCGCATCCACATTGCTTCTCCCTGATCGGTACTGAATGCTGAACTCATAGTTGGCCAAGGCGGCCACCCATCTTTGCCCAGTAGCATCCAGCTTAGCACTTGTTAACACATAAGTCAATGGGTTGTTGTCTGTCCATACTTGAAATTGAGCACCATACAAGTAGTCCCGAAATTTCTCAGTAATGGCCCATTTCAAGGCCAAGAATTCCAGTTTATGGGCAGGGTAGCGGGTTTCACTATCTGATAGCCCTCGGCTGGCAAAGGCCACAGGTTTTCGTGTGTCTCCAACTTCCTGGTATAGTACGGCTCCTAGACCCTCCAAACTAGCATCTGTGTGTAGGATAAATGGTTTGCCTGGATCAGCAAAGACCAGGACTGGAGCATGAGTTAGGCAATTTATGATTTCTCGAAAGGCCCTTTCGCAGTTCTCATCCCATCGCGATCCAAAAGGCTCTAAGGGACCATAGAGTCTCGGCACAGGGGGCCTTGAGGACCCCCTTTTACTCTTGGTCTTTGATTTGTTCTTGCTGGATGGGCATCCCCTGGTAAGATCATTCAGAGGCTTTACAATGGCAGCGTAATTCTTCACAAACCTGCGATAGTAACCACTAAACCCAAGAAAGGTCTTGAGCTCTCTATAATTTCTTGGGCACGGCCAAGTAGTGAGTGCGTCTATTTTATCCGGATCAGTACTCACACCTTCCTGGGACACGATGTGGCCCACATACTTCACTGAGGTTCTACAGAACTGACATTTGTCAATTGAGAGTTTCAGTCCGTAAGCCTCCAACCTGTCTAACACTTTTAGAAGTCTTTCTTCATGCTCTTCTAAGGTTCTCCCAAACACGATCAGGTCATCCAGGTAAACTAGGACTTGCAGCAGGTTCATGTCTCCCACAACTCTCTCCATGAGACGTTGAAATGTGGCAGGTGCCCCCGAGATCCCTTGAGGCATGCGTTCAAATTGATAGAAGCCCAGTGGACATATGAAGGCTGTCTTCTCTTTATCTTCCTCTCGCAAAGGGATCTGGTAGTATCCACTTCGAAGATCCAATACTGAGAACCACTGGCTCCCCAGCAAACAGTCTAATGCATCTTGGATTCGAGGCATGGTGTACTGGTCAATTACAGTGCGTCGGTTTAAGGTACGGTAGTCAATACACATCCGAATTTTTCCACTTTTTTTACGGACTACCACAATAGGAGAGGCATATGGGCTGCGGGATTCTGTAATGATGCCATTTGCGAGCAGCTCCTGGAGGTGGTGTCGCACATCTTCCATTTCTGATATAGCAATTTTTCGAGATCGTTCCCTGAATGGTCGGGGGTCTTGAAGCCTGATGTTGTGTTCCACTCCTTTGGCACATCCGACATCCCACTCATCTAACGAGAATACCTTGGATCTTTCGCAAAGCTTCCTCCTCAAGCGATCCTTCCACTCTTCAGACAATGGCGAGTTTCCAAAGTCAAACCTTGCAGGATCTATTGGCGGAACCCCGGTCTCACTTTCGGGTCTTACAATAGTTTCGGGCTCAAAGAGGTCTGCTATCTTCTGCCCTTGCTTCACGATGACATCACGGCTTGTTTCATTAGTCATCAATATAACCACCTTTTCCTGGGCTTCAGTGGGTAGAGTTATGATTCCACTGGGGACCAACACTCCTTCAGGGAGTCCCCCTTCAGGTGGCTGCTCCACCATCGCTAACGTTCCCTTACTGCCTTTTAAACAGGTACTTACGACAGGCACTTCTCGCTCCCCTCTTGCAGGCACTACTAGGGGGGTCACATCTGCGAACTTCAGAGATCCCATAGGTAGCTCAGACATCTCCATCTTAGTGCTCTCAATTCTCCTATAAGCTTCAGCACAAAACGTATGGATCATCAGGGTGTTTAGGTACTGGTCCCCAGCTCGTTGTCTGCAGTAGTCAGCGAGTACCTTGAAGAGACTGGAGTTAGTCCCTATCAGCACAGACACCTCGGAAATCCCTTTTGGGTCAGGGCATATCAAGGCAGCAGTGTCCACCTCTTCCCTCACTCCAGCAACTTCCTCTGGAAATTCCAGATGCACTATAACATACCCTTGGTAGGGGTATTCGTCCATGCTAAGGCCACACAGGCCAAGCCCTGTCAGGGGCTGTATAGGTAAGTGTGCAAGTCTCTGTTGGTAGAATGACTGAAATATGATAGTCACTTGAGACCCAGTGTCAAGTACTGCCCTGCATTCAGTCCCTTCAATCCGCACTGTGACCTCTGCTCGAGGCCCTACTAATCCTGGTGGGATCCTGGCCGGACAGTCTTTTCTAGAGGAGCCTTCATGTCCTGAGGGCGTAGGCGGCTCCCTTCCCAAGCCCGGCGTCCGTTTCCCGGCTTTTCCCAAGCGGTCTGCAACTTTTGATACACTAGCGTGGGATTCCCCTCATTCTGACATCTTGCCAGAATATGCCCCTCTTGCCCACACCTGTAGCAAAACGAAGGCTGTCCTTTCCCTTGTCGCCCTGCTGCGCCTGTAGTTTTATATGTGGTCTTCTGAACCATGGCAGCTGGGGCATCCATGTGCCTGGAAGCTCCTCCCGTTCTGCTGGTACTCCGAAGTTCGGCCACCTGCTCTGTCAAAACTTGCACTTGTTGGGCCAGTTCCTCGTCACTGTTCACCATCAGTGCCTTAGGCGGTCGGGTAATTGTGGTACCGGTGAGCTTAGCGGGCTGGCTTTCCCAACTGTCACTGGCTGCCTGCCTTTCCTCCTCCTCTCGGACCTCTTTAATTAGCTGGGAATAACCTGGTGGGTTTCCCTGTCGTTCCCGTAGCCGAAGGTGGAGTAGGATGGCGTTCTGATACTGAGCTCCTCGCACAATCTGAGCCAGCCTAGTTTGGTCCATTTGCCTGACGGTCACAGCTCCTCTAAGGACAGCTCGTTGCAATAGCTTCTCCAACCTCTGTACGTAGTCTGAGAGCTTCTCGCCCTTTTGCTGTCTAGTGCTGAGAAATTTACAATAGACATCTTCTGAACCCTCATTCCTCCCAAAAGCATGAGCGAGGGCCTCTAGACAGTCCTTCACACAGACCCCGGGGTCAACAAGCTTCAGAGTGCGGATTACATCTAGTGCTGGGCCCCTGAGACTTTCTATTAGACGTCTTCGCTTCTCAGCATCCGGTACTGCCCATTCCTGTAGCATTTCTGTGGTGTGTTCCAACCACGGCTCAAACCCCTCTTCCCCAGGTATGGGGATGGCACCCCCAGAAAAGAGCCTTAGTTTACGGTATGAGGTGGACTCAGAGTGAGGCTGCATAACCTTGTCCAGTACTTGCTCTAGGACCTTTTCCCACACCTTAGCCGAAGAGGCCGTCTCTTGATCTGGGACCAATGGGTTAAGTCCCAATAAACCTGGCATGTCAGCCATGGTCTTTCCTTCTTTCTCCAAGAAAGTGGTCATCTTCTTCAGGAACCCTATATCTGAGGCTGAGGCCTTCTGAGACTGACTTCCAGCAATTACTATCTTCCATGTGCTGCCAGCGACTGCTAACTCTTTTGGAATCGACAAAGCTTCTACAGGCTCTTTCAGCTCACACAGTGCTGCATAGGCCCCCTCCTCTCTCCAAAACATACGCCCACGCATTCGGCATTTGCTCAAGCTGGCAAGGGATGCCTCTAATGTGGGTTCGATGGAACCTTCATCAAATCCCTCAGGTATCCCTATCACTAGTATGCAGTTATTAGGGTCAATATTCATCCCCTTACACCAGTCCTCTAACAGATACGCAGCCATTGTACAAGCTTCAATTGTCTCCAAAATGGACAAGGTAGATCCCCCCCCTTAATAGACCACTCAGGTGTGCTTGCGAGGGGTACTGACCCAGGTATCCCGGACGAGCCCCCAAAAATGTAACCCTTCTGCCAGACCCAGTCGCCCGCAGCAAGGGCCGGGTTCTATATATAGGGGTCCCTGTAAATGATGCAACACCAACTGGCTCGAGCCCCCACCCAGTCACCTGGGAAATTACACACTATCCCCTGGGCGCCCTCCAAAGGGCAATACTTCCCCTCTCGCAAGCACAGAGTCTGAGTGTGGAAAGAAACCTTTTAATAGCAAAACAGAGATAACACCGCACTGGTTTGGGAAACAGTGCGAACAGAGTTCATGAACTCAATGGGCCCAAACCCATCCCAGAGTACAGGGCGTGTCCTTCGCCTCTCCCTTCCTTCTTGCCCCTGTACTGACCGTTGTAGTTGCAATATCCACCTCTCAGGTGTGACTCCGCCCCGTCGGCTGCAACGGTCCAACACAGGCCTGTCCAGGCCCCCACTGCCGCTGTCTCCTATCGCCTGTGGGCCTCACTGAGTCCCCCACCGCTGGCAACGACCACGCCGATCTCCCACCGACTGCTGGCTGGGCTGGCACTGACTGTGCCTGGCCCCTCCGCCGATCGCCTTGGGCTGGCACCGACTGTGCCCGGCCCCTCCGCCAATCGCCTTGGGCTGGCACCGACTGTGCCCGGCCCCTCCAATCGACCGCTTTTGGGCGGGCACCGACTGTGCCCGGCCCCTCCGCGGACCGCCTTGGGCGGGCACCGACTGTGCCCGGCCCCTCCGCCGACCGCCTTGGGCGGGCACCGACTGTGCCCGGCCCCTCCGCCGACCCCTCCTGGCACGACCGCCCCTCCGCCGACCGCCTTGGGCTGGCACCGACTGTGCCCGGCCCCTCCGCCGACCGCCTTGGGCTGGCACCGACTGTGCCGAGCCGACCGCCTTGGGCTGGCACCGACTGTGCCCGGCCCCTCCGCCGACCGCCTTGGGCTGGCACCGACTGTGCCCGGCCCCTCCCGACCGACCGCCTTGGGCTGGCACCGACTGTGCCCTCCCACCAGAGTTGCCTGTTGCCCACTTAGCTCTGTTAGTGGTCAGGCAATGGTTCAGCTCTTAGTGATTTCAGCTCTTAGTGATTTCAGCTCATGATTTCAGGTAAACCTTCTACTGTCATACAGGAAATGTCCCTGCTTTCAAGAGACAAAAGACTCCAAGATTAGTCATTAAGTCTACCTTTTTACAATGGGAGGTGAGAGTCACTCCCTGCCTGGGTCAGCCCTCTCACTTGGCCCCTACAATCTCAATAAGAGACTCCTCCACCTCCACCTTTTTCAGGCTGAAACATCGGCCTGCCACCCTTGGGGAGCTCTGTTTAGTTTAGGGTGAAGTGCTCTATCATAACAGACTAAACCCAGTTTTGCTGACATCTGTTCATACAATTGCAGGACAACATTTCATTACCCCAGCAGTTAACACAAAGTGGTTTGTAACCCAAACCCAGCCATGCTAACCATTTCCCATTATGCTCCACACCTAGGTAAATTATGCTAAGTACTTAATTGTACTCCTGCAGATACCAAGCCCATGCAAATGATGTGCCCCCCTTTATTCAGACACTCAACTTACAGACTGGAATAATCTCACCTTTTAACCATCTCTTTGAAAGTATAATGTTATCTTTTGCCATACCCTTGTATTTGAACTCTCTTTTTCTGGGGTTTTTTCTTTGTTTTTTTGTTCAGAGTGGCCTTAGGTCAAGAACTGATCAACAGTTTTTGCCTGAAAATGTTTTCCATTGGAATATACAATCTTCTTGAAGCCAAAGTGTTTCCCAGAAATAATTTATTCCAACAGCAATTTTCAAGGATAAAATTTAAAGGGAACCTAAAGTTTTTCATTTGGTCTCAAACTGCAGTGTTAGTTTTACTTGAAAGCAGAACTAATCTTGCTTCCCAATTTCGATTTTTGGGATTTCATAAAAAAACCTTCCATTTCAACATCATTTTACATTTTTTTACTAAAAATATTTACAGAAAAATTATAGCTGCAATGAAACATTTTCTCTTATTTTCAAACTGCAGTTTTAATTTTGTTTCTGTTCATAAAACACCAAAGAACTTTGGGGATCAACTTTCAGCTTCAGGATTCTTTGTGGACACGAGAAAAGATGAAAAATAGGAAGAAGACAATGGAGACAAATTGTTTTCATCCAGCCACCACTTTCTTTTGCTTTTCTACCAGCCTCATTTGCTTTCTTTTTAACTTAGCAAAACCAGAGCTGCCGTGCTTAGCTCTCCTCTGACCTGTGGAGCATCTATTAGTGCCACAGCTCCACTGATGTCTGCATCCATCTTCATGATCCATTACTGTCCTGTCTCTCTCTCTGTTATTAAGAATTCACATTTGTTCCTTCTTTGTTTGCTCAGACCCAGAACTGTTCAGCTTACACTTATCCCCAGGTGATGGCCTATGAAGAAGCTCCCCGTCTTCATGACATAGCATCTGTAGAGATGATGCTAGCTCTCATGGTGCTTTGCGCCCTGGGCTTCCTCCTCAGTGTGACGGGGAATGGATTTATCATCTTAATGACTGGCTGCCAGAAGCAGAAGACCGTCAACGCCACATGGCACCTGAACATGGCCAGTGCTGGTTTTATCTTCGCCATCTTTCTGCCCTTCATGGTGGCCCAGCTGGCCATGGGCTTCCACTGGTATTTGAGAAGCGTCCTATGCAAGATAACCAACATTGTCACCTCCCTTAACATGTTCTCCAGCAACTTTCACCTCACGGCCATGAGGGCTGACAGCTGCATGTCCATGGTTTTCCCCACTTGGGCCCAGAACCACCGCACGGTCCATCTGGCCTCCCTGATCACACTGGGTATCTGGATTCTGGCTGTCATGGCCAGCTGGCACTACCATGGCCTCTGCTCTGACCAGAGCCTCTTGTTGAGGGAGAGCGGAGAAGCCACCAACGTTGGTACCCGGTTCCTGGTTGGGTTTCTGGTTCCATTAGCCTTGATTAGCCTCTGCTTGGTCACCCTGGCTGCCAAACTGGGCTGGAACCGGGAAGCTTGGTCAAAGTGGCCCCGCCAGACTCTCCTTGTCTTGCACATCATTTTCTTCTTCTGCTGGTTCCCATATCACGTTGTCACCTTCTTGCAGACCTTACTCAAAGCACCATCTCCACAGACCACAGAGTCACTGGAGAGTGGGACCGTCTTTGCTCACGCCCTGCTCTGTTTCAACAGATGCTTCTAACCCTTCTTCTACCTCATCAAGCGACAGCATTTTGTCGGCTGCCAGAGACAGAGGCAGAACTGTCTAACCCCAGTCAATGTGGGATCAGAGCTGGTTAAGTTGGAGGAAAATAGATAGGGGGGCCGTTTTCATAGAGGTGAATTATTTCAAAAGGGAGAAAATTGATTCTGATTCCTTGGAGTCGTGTCATCAGTTATGTGCGACAATAACTTCTGGTAGAAGACCAATTTCTTCCCATCAAAATGCCTCATTTTCAGAAATTGATTTTTTGTGTGAAATTAATTTGTTTCTTTTGGTAGCCTTTTTTG
This sequence comes from Emydura macquarii macquarii, assembly GCF_026122565.2. Lineage (NCBI taxonomy): Eukaryota > Metazoa > Chordata > Testudines > Chelidae > Emydura > Emydura macquarii. The sequence goes on along the minus strand of NW_027132904.1, from coordinate 26,557 downwards.
AAATGTTGAAAGGAAATTATTGTTAAAAAATTGCATCTCGTGTCTGTCATGTCTGCATTTACAGCGTTTGTTCTTCCACGGTGGGTCTTCCTCTTCTTTCAGTTGCGCCATCATTGTCATTTTCAGCCAGCGCTCAACTCTGCCCATCATCTGTGTCATACTGGCAACTGTGTCAAACTCACCAGCGATCACTTTAAATCCTGAGCGGTTTCCTGGTTCTGTGGGAAACTCTGTAGGGAAACATGCACAGTCGAAATCAGTCTGTAGAAAGCCAGCCACGGTGGGGTGACTGATGTCTCTCTGCCAATGGGAGCAGCCTGCTTCAGCTCTCTGTGTTCTGGCAGTCTTGTGTGCGTTCTGGATTCTCAGAAATAAAGTCATGTTATATTGCAGCCTTCCAGCAACAGTCTTTGATATTTTTATATAAGGTACCTTGAATGCTACATTTAGACATTGTTCAAAACCAAACGGTGAAATCCAGGTCCAATGACACCCATAGCAAAATGCCTACTGACTTTAGTGAGTCAGGATTTCCTCCCAAGATCTTTTTCATGTTCACACATTCATAGCTTCCCGGTCTGGAAGGGGCTCTTGTGATCATGCACTCTGACCCCCTGTATCACACGGGTCAGAGAACATTTCTGAATTAATTCCTCGTTGAACTACACAGATCTTTGAAGGAAAATATCCCATCTTAAATTAAAAACTGGCAATGATGTAAAATCTACCATGACGTTTGGGAAGCTGTTCCAAAGATTAATTCCCCACACTGTTGAAAATTTTCAACTTCTTCACAAAAAAGCCATGAGCATGATTAAAGAACTAGAAAATATGTCTTATAGTGAGACACAGTCTATTTAGTTTAACAAAAAGAAAATTAATGGGTGACTTAATCACAGTCAATAAGTATCTACATGTGGAACAAACATTTAACAACAGGACTCTTCAATCTAGCAAAGGAAGGTCTAACACAATCCAACAGCTGGAAGTTGAAGCTAGACAAATTGAAACTGGAAATAAGGCATCAATTTTTAATGGTGAGAGCAATTAACCATTGGAACAATTTACAAATGGGTGTAGTGGATCCTTTATTACTGGTTATTTTTAAAGCAGTTTTGGATGCTTTTCTAAAAGCTCTGCTCTAGGGATTCATTTGGAGGAGCTCTATGGACCATGTTATGGAACAGGTCAGATGAGATGACACCATCTGGCCTTGCAAGCTGTGAATCCATGATTTTATGTAGCATCAACTTCCAGCCAATGGATCATTTTTTACCTTTGTCTGCTAGATCAAAGTGCCCAGTATCAAATATTTGTTCCCCTGTAGGTATTTACAGATTGGCATCAAGTCATTCCTTCCCCTTCTCTTTGATAAACGGAACAGACTGAGCTGCTGAAGTCTCTCTCTCAAGCCTGGTTTCCAATTAATTTTCATTCCCGTGGCTCCTCTCTGAACCCTCTCCAACTCATCAACATCTTTCTTAAATGGCTGGCACCTGAGCCAGACACAGGATCCCAGCAATTGTCGCACCAGGGCCAAATCGGGAGGAAAAATTACCTTTCTACTCTGACTGGACATTCCCCTGCTGATGCATTCCAGGATGGCCTTCGTCCTTTTGGCCCTGGGAACTCACATTGAGCTGAGAAGTGTCCCCAGGCGCTGCCTGGTCTGAGGCCTCCAGGCAAATGATGAGAGGCGAAGACAGGTAAGAGAGCAGGATGTGGTTTGTGTGGTCTCTAGCATAGAGCAAAAGTTTACTTATTGTTGGATGGCCTGTGACATTGCTGGGGCCCCTGCAGCAAAGGCAGGGCAGAGAATCATAGAAGCATAGATGAGTATCTTTGGAAGGGAGCTCAGTAGATCAATCATCCCAGCCAGGGCTTTGTCAAGCTGGGACTTAAACCTCATATGTCTGACTCCCAGTGGGGCTCTGGTCTCTCTCTCCAACCAGGGGGGCGAAGTCCCAGCTGGTGTCTCTGCTCGTAGGACCTCGCCCGGTGGAGTTGTCTGGATGTGGTTGCGTCTCAGCTCCTGCTGTCCACAGGGGGACCTGCTTGCCTGTCCCAGATGCGGGTAGCCCATTGCAAACACCTCACTAGGGCCCAATGGGGGGAGCTTGTGGTTCGCATGACATCTGCTTGCAGTAGTGCGTGCCAGAGGCCTTCCTGGCTTTGCAGACGTCATCGGACCCAGCCACATCCTTTGATTCCCCCTTCGCCCCGCTGTTCCCCACCTCTCCAGATACACCCCCAGAAGAACGACTTCCTGCTCCGGGCTGAGCAGACTGGGCGAGCTGTTGGCGTTGTGTCTGGGACGTGGGATGCTGCATCCTCCCAAGATACGGGTAAGGAAATGAGGCAAACTCTCCAGCTTCCCCTGGATCTTTTTCTCTGTCTCCCCCCCCCCAACCACTGTTACCTGAATCTTGCCCCTTTCTACTGCCCCATTCGCTCCCTTCATCCACTCAGGATAGAGCCGGTTGAAATTATTTGTGGGTCTTTTTGTCAGATGTCTCTCCAATTTTTGGGTTCAATTGTCAAATATTTGTTTGTGTTTACATTAATTCAATCATCAATCACCAAACCTCTCTGCTTTTATTAGGTGTATCACAGTCACAGCTAGAGACCCCCTGACCAGAGACCCAAAAGGAGAAACAGGCCAAGCCACAACAAACTCTAAATAGACAAATGTTTAGAGGGGAAATTGAGGCATGGGCAAATGATGTGACTTGTCCAAGTTCCCCAGCAGTTAAGTGGAAGAATCTGGGATAAAACTCAGGAGTCCTGACTCCCAGTCTAGCCACTAAAATTGATTCGTGTAATGTCCGTATTTAAAAAAAAAACTTTTGGCTTGTTACTGTTCTCTTTGTCATCGGGTGCTTTATCTGGTGGCTTTTTCGTCGCCATCGTTTCAATCTTACTTTTCTTCTCCTTGGGAACCGCTCTCCTTCACTGGAGGTTTTCAGAGGGGGTGTTTTCAGTGGGGATTTTGACTGCTCCACTAACTCACCCTCCAAAATTGCCCAAACCATACAAAAACTTCACTTCAAAATGAGAGGGTGGGAGAAGAAGCACTTTAAAAAAAGTTATTGTTTAAAAAAAAAAAAAAAAGCAGGTAAATCATCATTAATTAATTAACTTTTTTTTTATACATAGACCGGAACAATCAGCTCTTTTGTGAAGCTAACAAGAAGAAGATTATTTGGGAATTTTGGTGAGGATCCGGGGGTTTCTTTCATATTTCTGTCTCTGCATTTTGGACCCCCTCCAATGTCCAACTCCCCTTGTCTAGAAATCAAACATTTCAGCGAGAAGCAAATGTGGTTTTTTTAAAAAAATATTTGGTTTAGTCGAACAAAATGATATTATGTAAAAAGAAAAAACATTGGAACAGAGTCTAGACATAAGAAATCCAGCTCGGCTAGTTGATCCTTCCTTTCCCGTCTAACCTTTGGTTCTGTGATTCCTTGATTCTAGGGTGTTCGAATCATTGGTGCCATTCGCCTACAAGAATCTGATCATATCTGAGTTCACCTCAGGATTTGGGGAGTTTATAAACTCTGCAGACCCTCATTGCATCATCTCTCTCTCTCTCTCTCTGTGTCCTTGTCCTCGCCTGGGGACCCTTTCATCACGCTTCCTTTCTTTCTTCACTACAACATCTGCGCTGCCGACACACAGACAGAGACCTGAGGAGCAGGGTGAACCTTGTAACTGCATCTCCTCTAAGAATGGAATTCTCAATCCTTTCCTGGTGCTGTGTGTCTTGGCCTTCCTCGCTGGGGTGTCATTGAACGGCTACATGCTCTTCATCACCGGCTTCCGTGTGGAGAGGATGGTTAGTGCCGTGTGGTTTCTGAACTGGGCATTGACTGATTTTATCTTCATTGTGTTCCTGCCCCTCAGATACACCTCAAAATTCATCCTTTACACAGAGTGGGTCAAGGGCTGAGGAGCACCGTCACCTCCCTCCACCTGTTCTCCAGCACCTTCCTCCTCATGGTTCTCAGCATCCATCGCTGCATCCTCGTGGAACGCCCTGTGTGTGCCCAGAACCACTGCACACCCCGCCTAGCTGTCTGGGTCATTCTGGGCATATGGGCCCTGTCTCTTGGGTTCGGCTTGCGATGCAGTGATCTCTTGGAATCCGTGCTGCCGCCTGCCTACATCAGCGATCATTTCGGGCTGGATGTAGAGAGGCTGAAGACCACTGCTGTGATCCAGTTGCTGGTCGGGTTTCTGATCCCATTAGCCTTGATCTTGATCCCGACCTTCTATATCCTTCTCGCTGCCAAGCTGAGAAGGAACAGGCTGAGCCAGTCCAACAAGCTGCTCAAGATCCTCCTTGGCTTGGTCCCAACCTTTCTCATCTGCAGGTTACCATATCATGTCTACTGCTTCCTACTGATCTCAGCTACATACCCTCCACCTCTCTGGATCATAGGAAGCACATTTGCTTCTGTCCTGCTGTATTTCAGAAGCAGCCTCAACCCCATCTTCTACCTCACCATGGAGGATGAGTTTCTGAGGTATCGCCAACATGCACGCAAGCCCCAAACCGCCGACAACTCGGGACCAGAGCCAGCTGAGTAGGGGAGGGATGGAATTGTCCATATTTGCATGGAGGAAGATGAAGAACTCTGTTTGCTGGAACCCATAGATTCCTCTTGACCCCAAAATGGTCTTTTTGCGTAAGTGAATATTATTGGCTTGTTCAGAGAAGCGCCACAAGAATGATGAAAGACTTAGAAAACCTGCTTTATAGTGATAGACGCAAGGAGCTCAGTCTATTCAGCTTAACAAAGAGACGGTTAAAAGGTGACTTGATCCTAGACTATAACCAAATACTTACATGGGAAACAGATGTTTCATAAGGAGCTCTTAAGTCGAGCAGAGGAAGGTCTAACCCAGTGATTCCCAATCTTTTTCGCTCAAGGGCCACAAATATAATTTTTAAAACCCTGAAGGGCCACCAGCCTCTGCCAGTAGCTCCAGCCCTCTCCCACTGCAGCCAGAGGAAATGAGATCAGCAAGGAGGATCTCCCATCCCCCTGGTGCAGCAGGGAAACTGGGTTCTTCGGCTGTGCAGCCAGGGGGAGACAGGAGATCAGTGGTCCCCTCCCTCTGGCTCCAGCTGCGACCCCAGAACTTCGGGACCCAGTTGAAGCAGTTTGAGGTGCTCCCTGCTACAGCTAAGGGGAGGGGAGCGCTGATCTCCTGTCCCCTTGGCCACAGAAAAGGGCCTGCACCAGCAACGCACTGCACCTTGGTACTTAGGAAACGGCTCACTTCTGCAGCCCGGGGAAGGGGAGCTGCAGGTCCCTTTGAAAGACCCACTTGTCTTTAAGCCACTTGCTTCTTGTCCTTTTGTTGTTTAAATCGCTCGTCCTCTTACTGTCACTGATAGAAATGGTTATAGAAATTGTCTTCATAGAAATTGTCTTTTAAGTAACTCGTGTTCTTATTGCTGTCAATAGAAAGACCTTTCCTTTAAAGTATTCATTCTTTAACATTGTAACTAAAGGAACGCTTTTAAATTGCTTGTTCTATAAGATTGTAACCAAAGTCTGACATGACTCCATAGTTTAAGTGAAACTCCATTTTGAATAAGTATACTCCATTTTGTATTAACTAGTCTAAATCTTGCTGAGACTTCGTTTAGGCATGTATAATTTCATTTAGATGTGTGAATGAGGCATAAGTGATGGAATCACGCTGTAGCACCAGCCTGTCCTGACGATCGGGTGGAGTACAAACACCAGTACTACCCTGATGGCTGAAGAAAGCAGATAGCAGCCTGAAAAAGCAAGAAGAATTGACGCTAGAAAAGAAATAAAGAACCATTACAAGATGAAAGTCACTTCTGTAACTGACTGATGATCCAGGGTCACACAGAACCCTGAGGCAGTGTGACACAGCAGGATCCATTGACTCACGTTAAAACTAACCCTATAAAAAGATGGGTGAGAATGGAAAGGTTTGGGTAACGTTGTGCTTAGCAACATTAAATAGCATCCGAGTGTGCCTGACAGAGATCCTGCTCTTCCTCATGCACGGCTTCCCTGGCCAGTTAGCCGCTGAGAGGTGCAAACACCAGCTATGAACTCAGGCTGCGATCAGAAGCTATAATGAGGACTGATAACTATACATGATCAGCTGCAGAACATTTGGGACGTGTGTGTGTCTGTGTGTGTTAGGTATTAGTTATTAATGCAATTGTGCTTTCTCATAATAAACGTGGCATATTGCCTTGTCCCCTGAAAAAGATCCTGTGTGTTTCTGTCAGCATAGCAGTGATGAGTTGAGCCTAGAGAAATTCAGACGGGAAACGAGTTGTAAATTTTAAATGGCAAGAGAAATTGACCATTGGAACAATTTCCCACGGTTTGTGGTGGATTCTCCATCACTGGCAATTTTCAAATCAAGCTTGGATGTTTTTCTAAAAGCTCTGCTCCAGGGATTGTTTTGGGGCAGTTCTCTGGTCTCTGTGATGCAGGAGGTCAGACAAGATGATCATTATGGTCCCTTCCAGATGTGGAATCTAGGAATCTAGCATTTTAAGGATACAGATTAGATTCTTGGGTTTGTTCATGTTTAGATCATTTGGGGGGGGGGGGAGAAGAGGGGGGAGGGTTGGTTCTTTATGGTCTGTCCTTTTCTGAGTCTGTGTGTCATTATTCTTGTCATTCCACCATCTTCGCTCACAGTGGAGCTCCAGCTCTTCTTCTTTCCTGCGTTTCTTGAAGATCAAAGTGTAGCATTTCCAAAAGGGTCCAAGTCCTATTTTTAAAAGTGTTTAGGCAGGTAGGAACCTCCCTGACAGTCAATGAGAGAGAGGCTTCTACGGGGGAGATTTGCAAAACCACCTCTGTGAGTTAAGTGCTTAACTCCTATTGACCTTCATGGAAATTTGGCACCTAACTCCCTTACACACTGTTAAAAATCTAGTCCTTCATCTTTATTGCCAAGCCTGAGCCTTCCTACCTCATAGACCACCTCCTAAAACATCACAAGATTGGTTTGAAAAGAAAGACATTTCAGTTCTTTATTACCTTTTGAATTTTTTGGACCATTGGGAATCACCTTTTCAAGCTTTTCTCTGAAACCACAAAGGTTAGAAATTTACCAAGAAAGAAAGAGCTGAAATTTCCACCTAAGCATCTGATTCTAGGATCTGGAGCTTGGAGGAAAATGACAGGCATGGTGAGAACACAACCAAATTGTAAGTGTCGGCGACACTACAAAACACCGCCGAAAATTTAAGAAAAGCAGAAATACCCAGATCTGTTTGGAAGCCAATGGAGAGGGGGTGTTTAAAATATCAAGGATTTTAAATAAAATGTGGGTGGCCTTTTAAACCAACATCTTAGTGAAAATTGATATTCCCCGACACAATTCATACATTTCGCCCTTTCCTACGTTGCTGGTCATTCTGCAGGGTCCAAACAATCCAGGAGCCAGACATGGTGCAGAGAGAAGATCATGTTGCTCACATCCAACGAAGTGAGAGATTCACGATCCACCTGGGCAAAGTCTCTCCGGATGTTCGAGGGGCAAGCAGGGTCAAAGAACGGCGGGACTCACCAACGAATCATAGAATATTAGAGTTGGAAGGGACCTCAGGAGGTCATCTAGTCCAACCCCCTGCTCAAAGCAGGACTAACCTCTGCTATATCATCCCAGCCAGGGCTTTGTCAAGCCTCAGCTTAAAAACCTCCCAAGGCAGCGTCACTCCCAAGGCAGCGTCACTTCAGGAGCGCAAGTGGCTTCTAGCGGTTCTCTAGGTGTGAATGGGCTGAATTTTTGTAATGATGCAAATGTGGCTCAGCTCCTGCTCTTGGCCTGTGGCTGCCCCGGATGTGGGAGACCATCTCTGCAGATGTGTCTCGGAGCCTTCCTCATGAGAGGCCCCAGAGTTTGTGCTTTGCACAGAGCTGGCCACCTCGAAGGCTTTGCAGACCCAGCTTTGTCTGCATCTCCCACACATATCTGGGGGGAGCTGCAGGTGGTGTGGGAGGGCCATCGCTTCTGAGACATTGTTTTCCCCTAGTACACATGTCAAAAAGAGAAAATAAAACCTCCAGCTTCAACGCTAGGGTGAATTTCACAACAGCCACCCAGGACATGTCTCTGCCCCCCAACCTTCTCCCCACAGCACCCACCTCAGATCCCTCTCTCCCCCTCAGCCTTCTCCATACAGGACCCACCTCAGATTCCACTCTGCCCCAAACCATCTCCCCATAATAACCACCTGATCCCTCCCTGCCCCACTGTTTTCCCTACAGCAGCCAACTCAGATCCTTCTCTGCTCCCCACCCCAATGGTGGCCAAAGTTACCAATAACTGGCTGGCCTTCTGCAGCAGACCCTACAAGATCATGGTGGCTGTGGTGATGGCCTTCTTCCTCCGCTGGTTCCCCTGCCACCTCGCCACCCTGCTAGCCATGGCAGCAAAGAGTGACATAGTGACACAGGCGCTCCATGACGTCAGGCTCCCCTTGGCCTACCTCAACAGTTGCCTCAACCCCACCCTGCCGGCCTTCATGGGCTGGGGCTGCAAGGACATGTTGCAGCTCTCCATGGTCTCAGATTTCCAGAGGGCGTTCAGCGAGGCTGAAGCCCAGACCGCCCTCCCCAGGAAGAAGCAGGACAACATTGGATCGGAGACAGAATTAGGCCCCCATTATGAACAAGTTACTGCCACCTCTCCCTTCCCAGAGCCAGGGATAGAACCCAGGAATCCTGGCACCCAGCCCCCCACTCTAACCACTAGAACTTGCTTCCCTTTTTGAACCAGGGAGAGAACCCAGGAGTCCTGGCTTCCAGCTCTCCTCTTCTCTTACCACTAGACCCCACTTTCCTCCCAGAGCTATCACCTAGGTTGGATGGAATCCTGTGTGATGCTGAAGTCTGTGGCCGGCAGGGTGGCTGTGGGGAGTAGATAATTAATGTCCAAGAGTCACCGGCAGGGGAAGTGGGAGGGAAAATATCCCCCTTTTTCCTGGTTGTCCTGGTGTAGGGGCCTCCTTTCGATCAGGGAAGGCCCTTCTTGGGGGCAGTGGTGCCTGACTCAGGGCCTGCCTCAACTCTGCTGGAGCTGTTGTCTGCAGGCCAGTTTCCTTCCAGCTCTGCTGCCCAAATGAGCTGTTTTTAAGTGCTCCACTGGATGGGGTGTTTGCTGCAGGTGTGTCGGGGCGATGCTGGCTGGGCCAAGAATGAGCCCTTACCCCCTGGTGTCTCAGAGGGGGAGGGATTTGTACATCCTATCAGAGATGCAAACAAGAACGGTCCCAGTTTTAAAGTTGATTCTGGTTTTTCTAAAAGAGAAGCCAACAAGGAAATAGAAGCAGAACCTGCTAATTTACACTTGTTCCCACGATTGAGGAAACTGAGCGCAGTGGGCTCAGAAGTTCAGGACTTCAGACCAGGAGCTTCCAATGCTGTTAAAAAATCCTGCATTTGACTTTTTCAGTGTTAAAATCTTCAGGACTGACTCCCAGTGCCCTGGCTCTAACCCACTAACCCCCCTCCCTGCCAGATCCAGGATAGATCCCACTGGATCCCTCCCCGGTCCAAAAGCTGGGGAAAGAACTCAGGAGTCCTGGCTCTCAACCCTTCTCCCACTCTCACCCGCTAGACCCCAATCCCCTACCACAGCTGGGGATAGAACCCAGGAGCCCTGAGGCCCAGCCCCCCTGATCTAACACAGTGAACTCCTTTAGGGGTCCCTGATGTGGCATCTGCTGCTCACACAGACCAGCGCTGCTTAGGACAGGATGCTGGTGTTGTGTGGTTTCCTCTGAAGGGAGTTAGGGGGGGCTCAGGGGAAGGGAAGGTACAGCTGTGGCTGGGCGTGAAAGCATCTGCAGAGCTTCTGAAATTTTCTGTGCTGTGCAGTCTCCAACTGGGGAACAGCTCATCTGGGCAGGAGGCAGATCTTCCTCGGTGACTGTGACTGTGGAACTCCTTGCCACAGGAACTAAGGAGCCTCCCCACCTCCTTCCCCAAAGGCAATGTTCACTGCTCCCTCCTGCCTTATCACATATAAAAACAGAGCAGCAGGGATATTTCAACCAGGGATGTCAAAATTAGTTTCATTCAAACTTCTAAACATAAAAAGTTTAAATGGTTAAACACTGGGGGGAAGGGGACAAGCCATGCTGGGCTCGGCTCTTCACTGCCAAGCGAGAGCTGCCCAACTCTTCCCATTCCCCGCTTCCCCCACACTGGGCTCCGTGCTTCCCTGCCAGCAAGAGCTGCCCAGCGGCCCCCCCACGACCCGGCCACTCTCCCCCACTGAGCTAAGAGCTCTCCTGCCACTTGAACAAGTAAAAAAAGAAAAACTAGGGGGGAATCATTCACTGCCCCCAGGTGCCCCTAATTGCCACCAGCCTCCTGCTTACCTCGTGGGAACGCTGCAACAGGCTCTGGGCCAGTTGGAGGGGGATTTATTCCTCCCAGCCATTTATTACTCAGCTTCTCAGCCCTGCATAGCTGGCCCTGGCCCTGAGGACTGGACAGCAGGTGGTGCCTGCCCCTGCCACACACTGAGTGATCCCATTCCAGGCCAGCCCTGCAGTGGCGTGGAAGGGAGGGAAGGGAAGGACCCAACCTCTGCACAGAGCAGGAGACTGGCCTGGTGGCATCTTGTCTTGTCTAGCTCGCCCGCCTCCACTTTGAAAAGTGATGATGGGAGCGGTCCCTGCTGACCCCCCACTTTCTCCCCCCCCCCTCCTGTTCTGGCAGTTGGCTCCAGTATCAGCGGAAGGAGGAGTCCCATAAAATCCCAGTCTCTTGTGATCCAGGAGCAGTGCATGTGAATGAAAGGTTAATTGTGAAAACACTTCGCACTTCTAAAGCACTTTCCATCTGATGACCTCGAAGCACCTCATCAAAAACAAGGAATTAAGCTACACAATGCTCCTGTGAGGCAGGCAAGTCATATCCCTGTTTTTTGGATGGAGAAACTGAGGCACAGGCTATATCCATTCCCCTTTTATAGCAATGGAAAGACTCCCTTTGAGATCAAGCCATAAATGACTGGTGGTCCAATGTCACACGGCATCTCTGTGATGGGGCCATTATAACCCCAAATCTTCACATTCCTAGCTCTGCTTTCAACACCAAGCCATGCTGCTTCACCCCTTACATTTTACTTTCCATTTCCCTTATCTGGAAAACAAAGGAGTGTCTTTGAAGGGACTCTTCATTGATTCCTGATCCGGCTGAGGGACTGAGGGGAGGCAGAACCCGTCTGGCACGCGCAGAGAAGCACTGCAGCAGCTACATCGACTCAGATTAGGGGCAGGAAGGTTTAGAGCAGCTCCCCTACCCTCCTTTAGGCTCCGCTCCACCCCACCAGCAAAAGCTGCCCAGCTGCTCTGGCTGGTGGGGAGCCAGACCAGCTGCTGATCCCCTCCCCGCTAGTTGAAACAGTAACGAGCTGTTTAAGAGATTTCAACAGCTGATTACCATTGAAACGGTTCAATGGTAACCTTTTACATCACTCATTTAAACCAAACCCTACCAAAGGAACCCAGGCCACTGCACACACGATACAAACTCCCAGGGAGACGAGGGGAGAGAGAATGAGCCACACAAGATACACCTTCATCATGTGGTTTCATGCATGACTGGATAGTACCCAGATACCAGGGTGATGGGCACAGGGCATGATCCTGCCTAGAACAGAATAGACCAGTCCCTGCCTGAGAGACCAAATGAGAGGGGAATTGGAAGGATGGAGCTGACTCTCATCACCCTCAACCCAGATAGCAACTGAGAATCAGAGGCCCCTGCACCATCAGAGCCAGACCCAGCTGCCTCTCCACCCCCACTGCCCTCCACCTGGTCCCACAGCTTCTTGCCCCAGGCAGCAACAGTCTAGTTGAGCTGCTGGCACCACATCAGAGATTGGATCTGTAATACTGAATGCCCCAGAGACCCGGATAAGAAATCGATGGTGTGGAGTGGGAAGTGTGGCAAAGCACAGAGTATATTCAACCTTGGAGGTGTGGGAACTTCCATACAACCAATCAGCAGTGATGCTGTGTGGACTGGTCCTGCCTCCCTAAAGCCCGAGTTGGCTGGGATGGGCAGAAAGGCTCTCTCCATTTTAGTACTGTTGGTAAAACAGAATTTTCCTTCTGTGTTTCAGAATGACTTTCCATTGCGAACTGGAACAAAGAGTCCAAATATCTAAATTGAAAACCATCCTGTAAAATTTAGCATTGGGAATGTCAGAAGGAAAAAGGTCACCAGAACTGCTACAGCAATGCATGTTCCCATGATGATATTAATGATGTTCATCTTTTGATTGTGTGTCCTGCCCTCCTTTATTTTTCAAGGACTGTATCATCTTCCTCCCTGGATTCTGTATGGAGAGGATGGTCAACGTCTTCTGTTTCCTCAATTTGGCCACGATCAACTTGATCACCTTTTACTGTCCTTCCAAGTTGCTTACCTGGCCATGGTTTCCCTCCACATGTTCCCCAGTGCCTTTCTCTTCACGGCCATCAATGCCACCCGATGTCTCTCTCTGGCCCATGCCATCACTCGCCCCAACTGCCTTCTCTGGTGGCCGGGGTATGTAGACCCTATCCCTTGGGGTTCATATTGTGACACTCAGAGCTGAGGTATTCAGAGATATTAGGTTCCAAGATGATGTTCTACCATGACACGCACCCCTCTGGTATTTTCAGTCACTGCTATGCTGGAGGAAAATCTCTTTATGGGTGAAGGGACAGTGACAACCACCGTGGCTACCCGATTCCTGGGCCAACTGGCTTTGATCACTACCAGCTGCCTTCTTGTAGCCCTCCAGCGAAGGCAGACCGGCTTACCCAAACCGGCAAGCGTGTCAAGATCCTCTGTGACTTTTTCCTCTGCCGGCTTCCATAGCATGGAACTGGAAGTGGTCAATATGGGAACAAACAGTCACTAGAAAAAAGGAACTGGAAGTGGAACTGGAACTGGAACTGGAAAAAAGGAACAGGAACTGGAAGTGATCAATATGGGAACAAATAGTCACTAGAAAAAAGCAGAATTTGACTCAGACACTAACACCCTCTGCATCCCTGCTTCCTCTGGTGAGAAGGGGCTGGGGCCTTGCCAGGATATGGTCATGTCCCAGCAGGGCCCTGCAGGCCTCCCTGAATGGCAGCTTCGGTCTCTTAGAACTCCAATGCTGATTCTGCTCAGCTAGAGGCGGTCAGGGCCCTGAGCTGAGCCTTGGGTGTGATAACGTGACATTCAGATCATAGCAGCAGGCACCCGACACCTCTGAGGCTTTGCAGAGGATGTGGGACCCAGCCCGCATCTGCACCTTCCCTTCCACTCAGCCCTGCACCCTTCCACCCTAGCGAAACCCACATCAGCACAGCTTCCTTTGCCCAGACAGAGGCCATCCGTGTGTGCTATCCTCCATGCTATCTCTTCCTCCTCCCCTACCCATTTTGAAGGGTAATCCTGCCCCTTCCTCATAGTCTGGACCAACACACCCTCCTCCCCCGTTGCATCTCTGCCCCTACTTCAATCTTTGGCTTTCTTTGGGAACCTCTAAGCCCTTGCAACGGTGGTTGATTAATTTCTTCCTGTCACTCAAGGCTTAGTTTCCCTCTGGCTCTGCATCAAGTGGGGACGTTTCCCCCTCTCTCTTGCTCACTCCCTGTCTTGGAGACTTCCATAACCATCCCTTGACTAAACAGATGCCAATTTTGATGTGTTAGGTTAGGTTAATTTCTCCACATATCGTGCAGAGTTGGTGAGCTCTGACAATCCTTCCGATTCCACCCTCTTGCTGCCAGGGTTATGGTATCTCCCCAGCTTGTCCACGATGCTTTGTCAGTGAACCTTTGCTGAGAAGAATCTAATTTTGAGTTGAGGCAGGATCCCAGGATCAGTGGATCTTGTAAACGCTGGAAACACTCCCTGCTCTGGACCCCTCTATGTGCCGGCATCTGTTAGCAACTGATAGTGTGGAGTGGAATGGGTAGTTAGGGACAGGGATTTTCAGCCTGGCAGAGGAGACATTATCTGTATCCATTTGCTAAGCATGAGCAGATGTGAAAATGGGTGAGGTCGGTTTCCTGTGAGGAGGTGGCACAGTCAGTAACTGGGGGTTTTCTCCAGGGAGAATTACAATTGCAGGGTAGAGGGGAGAACTGTTTTCATCTACCTTTTCTGCAGAAAATAATTACTTTTGATTATAAAACTTTAAAAAGACTGTGTGTATGTGTAGCAACTGAAAGCAGCACTCTGTGTGTGTGGGGGTGGGGTGTGGGGGGGGGGGAGATGTGTCCGCAGCTGAAAGCTGAACATTTCTGGTCAAAATATTTAAGCCAAAAACTGCAGAAAACAAACTAATAAAAAAGGTTGGCTGAAAACCGCAAAAAGCCAAAAATAATTTATATTTGGATGAAATTTGTTGATTTTCAATTTTCCCACTCAAAAATCATTCTTTTTTCACACTTTCTGACACTTCCCATGACAATTTTCCTTTCTTAAAACTCAGTTTCTTGCTGAAAAAATATGGTGTCCAACTCTAGTAATGACGCTTCCTTTCATACATCTGCTCTGCACCATGAAAGCACCTTACATAGTTTGCCTGCCCATAGAGACAAAAGTGTGCTTCTGCATTTAATGTCTCATAATTGCTTCATAACCCTTAAAGGAACCACTGAGATCATCTAGTCCAGTGGTTCTCAATCAGGTAGTATGTACCCCTGGGCTACGCAGAGATCTTCCAGTGTTACATCAACTCATCTAGATATTTGCCTAACTTTACAACAGCTACACAAAAAGCACTAACGCCATCAGTACAAACTATAATTTCTTACAGACATAATGAGAAAATCAGCAATTGTTCAGTAACAGCGCACTGTGACACTTTTGTATTTTTACGTCTGATTTTGGGAGCACGTAGTTTTTAAGGGAGGTGAAACTTGGGGTACGCAAGACAAATCAGACTCCTGAAAGGGGCACAGTCGTCTGGAAGGACTGAGAATCACTGATCTAGTCTGACCTCCTGTTTAATACAGGACAGAAAACTTCCCCCACATAATTCCTGTTTGAACGAGAGCAGATCTTTTAGTAAAATCATCCCACCTTGATTTTCAAAATCACCACTGATTTTTAGAATCCATCAGGACGCTTGGTACATTGCCCCATTGGTTAATTCCCTTCAGTGTTAAAAAATTGCACCTTATTTCCAGTTTGAAATTGTCTAGCTTTAAACTTCCAGCCACTAGAGGTCGTTTTTCTAGGTCGGAAGGTAGGTAAATACAGACTGGAATAAGCTCACTCCATAACCATCTCTTTGAAAGTACAACCTTATATTATGCCATAACGTTGTATTTGCACTCCCCTTTTCTGATTTTCTGTTGTTGGTTTTTTTTTGGTCAGTACAGTGTGGCCATAGTTCCAGAACTGATCACCAGTGTTTCATTTAAAACTTTTTGCACTGGAAAATACAATCTTGTCGAACTCAACTTGTTTCCCAAAAACCATTCAATTCCTACAGCATTTTTCAAGGATAAAATTCAAAGGTCTCTGTGGACGGGTCCCTGGAAGCAGGGAGCAGCGTCCGGGCTTCTCCCTGTGGGTCTTTCTCAGAGGGGGACCACCCCTCCCGGCTACCTCCCGCCAGGAGCAGTCTTGAGCCCTTTTCCCGGGCAAGCAATCTTTCGCCCGAACCTTAGGCAGGCTGACCAACAAGCAGTCTAGTGTTGGGCCTCAGGCAGGGCTGGCGAGGTGAGCAGACCGCTCTCTGGAGCGGTATGGAGGGTGAGGCTCTCTCAGGGCTGTTAGGGAAGGGGGGAGGGGGACGCAGGACCACCCGTCTCCACTGCGTCCCAGCCCAGGGCCTTTGCCGTGGCAAAAGGCGTTTGCCACGGGGTCAGCGAGGCTCCTGCCGCAACACACCACCCGGGTTGCCCCCGACTCAGCCACGAACTTCTGGCTGCCGCTGGGCTTCTTCCTCCCTAAAACCCCCGGTACCTGCCTCCTTCGGGTCGCTGGGGCGTGGTAGTCCTACGAGGCCCTCCTCATCCACAGGTGGCAGCTCTGGCAGCTCCATGGGTTCGTCCTCGGAGGGCAGCTCTTCCAGGTTCTCCGGCCCCCAGGACGCGGGCAGGGCTCGTAAGTTCTCAGGGTCCCAGGCTCTGTACTGCTCAGGCCAGCCCTCCTCCAGCTCCCAGGCTGCGGGTGTCTCAGGTGGGCCCTCCTTGGGCTCCCATGCAGCGGAGAACTCCAGTGGGCCCTCCGCCGTCTCCCAAGCTGGGGTTAAGACCGGCCGCTCCTGGTCGGCACGGCTCTCTGGCCTGTCCTTAGCTGGGAGACCAAGGGGAGAGGCGTCCTTCTGCCTCGGCCATCCTCTTCTGACTGGACTCGCAGGCCTGGGTTTTAAAGGCCTGGCTCCGCCCCCTGCTTCCGGTCAGGTAGTGTCCCTGGGGCTTTTAAAGGCCTGGACCCGCCCACCTGCTTCCGGTCACAGGTTTTCCTTTGGGGCTCTACCAGCCAGAGTGGGTCTGGCTCCCCCTCTGGGTCCTTCTCAAAGGGGGACCACCCCTCCCGGCTACAGTCTCAAACTGCAGTTTTCGTTTTTCCTGAAAGCGGAACTCATCTTGCTTCACGGTTTCGATTTTGGGGATTTCCTAAAAAAATGTTCCATTTCAATTCCTGTTTTTGTTTTTTTACTAAAAATGTTGATGGAAATATTTTATTCTAGCTGCAATAAAACACTTTCTCTTCCTTTCAAACTGCAATTTTCATTTGGTTTCTATTTCTAAAACTCCAAAGAACTTTGGGTTTTGACTTTCAGCTTCAGGATTCTTTGTGGCCACTAGAAAAGATGAAAAACAGAAAAAAGTCAGTGGAGAACAAATTGTTTTCGTTCCCCCAATACTTTCTCATGCTTTTCCAGCAGCCTCAATTGCTTTCTTTTTCTTTTGGCACTACCAGAGCTGCTGTGCTTAGACCTTCTCTGACCTGTGGAGCATCTATTAGTGCCGCTGCTCCACTGATGTCTGCATCCATCTTCATAATCCATTTCTGTCCAGTCTCTCTGTTATTATGACTTCACATTTGTTCCTTCTTTGTTTGATCAGTCCCAGAACTGCACGGCCTGCCTTTATCCCCAGGCCATGGCCAATGAAGAACCTGCCCGTCTTCACGGTGTAGCACCTTTGGATTTGATGCCGCTAGCTCTCATGGTGCTCTGCTCGCTGGGCTTCCTCTTCGGTGTGACAGGGAATGGATTGATCTTCTTCATCACCAGCTACTGGAAGAAGAAAACAGTCAAAGCCACGTGGCACATGAATATGGCCACTGCTGGATTTCTCTTTGCCATCTTCCTGCCCCTCCTGATGGCCCAGCTGGCCATGGGCTTCCACTGGTATTTGAGAAGTGTCCTTTGCAAGATAATCAACATTGTAGCCTCCATCAGCATCTTCTCCAGCAGCTTCCACCTCATGGCCATGAGAGCTGACAGCTGCATCTCCACTGTTTCTCCCGCGTGGGTCCAGAACCACCGTACCGTCCCTCTGGCCTCCCTGCTTACACTGGGCATCTGGATTCTGGCTGTCATGGCCAGCTGGCAGTCCTATGGAATCTGCTCAGACCAGAGCCTCTTGCTGAAAGAGAGGAGAAGACGCCAGCATCACTACCCGATTCCTGGTTGGGTTTCTGGTCCCATTAGTCTTGATCAGAATCTCTTTGGTCACCCAGGCTGCCAAACTAGGCGGGAACCAGGAGGTTTGGTCCAAGAAGCCACTCCAGACCCTTGTCGTGTTGTGCATCTTTTTCTTCCCCTCCTGGTTAACGTATCATGTCATCACCTTCCTGCCGACCTACCCCAAACTCATCTCCAAAGACCACAGAGTCCTTAAATAGTGGGATCATCTTTGCTCATGACTTGCTCTGTTTCAACAGCTACTTCTAACTCTTGTTCTTCCTTATCAAGCAACAGCATTTTGTCAGCTGCCGGAGACAGAGGCAGAAACGTCAAACCCCAGTCAATGTGGGATCAGAGCTGGTCGTGTTGGGGGGAAATAGATAGGGTACCATTTTCATAGAGGAGAATTATTTCAAAAGAGAGAAAGTTGATTTTGATTCCTTGGTGTTCTCTAGCCTGCATCATACAGGTCAGACTAGATGGTGACGATGGTCCCTGCTGAACTTGGAATCTATGGTTGTTTTGAACCAGTTTCCCCCTCAAGTTTCTGTTTCATGAAAATGCAGAAATTTCAAGATTTGGCTCCAATTTGGAATGCAAACATTTTTCAAAAATCTCGAACATTTGTGGCATGGCAAAAAAGTTTTCTGCCCAGCTCTGCTAACCCCTGCTCCCTCGCCCCACCAGTGCCAACAATAACGGTGGATCTGGGTTTGGATGTTGTAGGATGGAGGACACCACGTCCTTCCAGGACCACTGGGCTTTCTGTATGTGAACAGCATCTGGCGCCCGTTCTTCAGGAATCCCTACCTACTGTCACGGAGAAGTGGCTGGAGTCCAGGATGAGTGGAGAGTTCTCTTCGCAGTCCTTTTTGGTCTGGGATTCCTGCTTGGCATGACGGGCAACGGCCTGGTCATCTTCATCGCCAACTTCCAGATGATGAAGACAGTGGTTGCCGTTTGGTACCTCAACCTGGCTGTGGCCGATTTCATCTTCACCTTCTCCCTCTCCATGGAGGTGGCCTACACAGCACTGGGCTTACACTGGCCCTTTGGCCGGATACCAAATAAGATCCACAGTGCAGTGGCCTTACTCAACCTCTTCACCAGTGTCTTCCCCCTCACCATCATCAGTGCCGATTGCTGTATCTCCGTGTCCTGCCAGGTCTGGGCCCAGAACCACCGCTTGCCCTGGCTGGCTGTTAGAGTGGCTAGCTGGCGGCTCTGGCTCTCAGTATGCCATCTCATATTCCGGGACATCGGGAGCTCGCTGCTTGAGGGGGAACTCACCCCTTGCTCCAACAACTACATCCCAACAGGAAACATCCCTGGGGAGGAAGTGGCCATGTTGTGGGAGCACCGACACTGGGCCGTTGTGCTCACCTGCTTTGGAACCGGGTTCCTGGTGCCATTCGCCATCATCCTGCCCTGCTATGGGGTCATGGCGGCCAAATTGAGAGGAACCGGCCGGCCTTCTCCAGCAGATCCTACAAGATCATGGTGCCGTGGTGATGGCCTTCTTCCTCCACTGGTTCCCCTGCCACCTCGCCACCCTGCTAGCCATGGCGGCAAAGAGAGAGACTCCAGTGACACAGGCGCTCCATGACGTCAGGCTCCCCTTGGCCGATCTCAACCGTTCCCTCAACCCCACCCTGCCGGCCCTCATGGGCTGGGCTGCAAAGACACGCTGCAGCCTTCCAGAGGGCGTTCAGCGAGGCTGGGGCCCAGACCATCCTCCCAGCAAGAAGCAGGACAGTATTGGGTCGGAGGCAGAATTGCCCCCATTATGAACAAGCTACTGCCACCTCTCCCTTTCCACAGCTGGGGATAGAAACCAGCAATCCTGGCACCCAGCCCCACCCCTGCTTCCCTCCCAGAGCTACCACCTAGGTTGGATGGAATCCTGTGTGATGCTGTAGTCTGTGGCTGGCAGGGGGGCTGTGGGGAGGGGATTCTTAATGGCCAGGCCTCACCGGCGGGGGAAGGAGGAGGGAAGATATCCTCCCTTCTCCTGCTTGTCCCGGGGTTGGGGCCTCCCTTCTGTCAGGGAAGGCTCTTCTTGGGGGCAGTGGTGCCGGACTCAGGGCCTGCTTCAACCCTGTTGGAGCTGTGGGCTGCAGGCCAGTTTCCTTCCAGCCCTGCTGCCAAAATGAGCTGCTTTTAAGTGCTCCACCAGATGGCGCCTTTGCTGCAGGTGTGTCAGGGCGATGCTGGCCGGGCCCAGAGTGAGCCCTTAAATTTTGGTTTCTCAGAAGGAGTGTACAGCCTATCACAGATGCAAACAATAAATGTCTCAGTTTTAAAGTAGATTCAGGCTCTGGCTTTTCTAAAAGAGGAACCAGAAAGGAAACAGAAAAAGAATCTGACAAATTACATTTGGGTGAACGACTGAGGAGCCTGGTGGGGTCAGGAGTTCAGGACTTCAGAACAGGAGTCTCCGATGCTGTAAAAAAATCCTGCATTTGCCTGTTTAGGTGCTTAAATCTTTAGGACTGACTCCCAAATGTTGTGTCCAGCTCTGGTAATTACGCACCATGTAATTCTGCACCATGAAAGCACCTTACAAAGTTTGCCTGCCCACTGAGACAAAAGTGCGCTTCTGCATTTAAAGTCCCATGAGCGATTCACATGCCTGAAAGGAACCACTGAGATCATGTAGTCTAGTGGTTCTCAAGCAGGAGTACGTACCTCTGGGGCTACGCAGAGGTCTTTCAGTGGGTATATCAACTAATCTAGATATTTGCCTGGTTTTACAAGAGGCTACACAAAAAACATCAGCGAAGTCAGTACAAACTATAGTTTCACACAGAGAAACTGAAAGAGACAGAAATTGTTTAGTAACAGTGCACTGTGGCACTTCTGTATTTTTGAGTCTAATGTGTAAGCGAGTAGTTTTTAAGTGAAGTGAAACTTAGGTTACACAAGACAAATCAGACTCTTGAAAGGGGCACAGTCGTCTGGACAGAATGAGAACCATTCACCTAATCTGACACTCCTGTTTAACATGGGCCAGAGAACTTCCCCCAAATAATTCCTGTTTGAACTAGAGCAGATCTTTTAGAAAACACATCCCACTTGATTTAAAAATCACTATTGATGTAGAATCCATCACACCCCTCGGTACATTGCCCCATTGGTTAATTCCTTTCACTAGTAAAAAATTGCACCTTATTTCTAGTTTGAATTTGTCTAGCTTTAAACTTCCAGCCTTTAGACCTTGTTTTTTTAGGTAGCTAAGTGGGTACTTACAGACTGGAATAAACTCACCCTTAACCATCTCTTTGAATTGTTATCTTTTGCCATAACGTTGTATTTGCAATCTCTTTTTCTATTGTTGTCTACAGAGTGACTTTAGCTCGAGAACTGATCAACAGTTTTTGCCTGAATGTTTTCCATTGGACAATACAATCTTGTCAAAGTGTTTCTCAAAAATAATTCAATACCTACAGCATTTTTCCAGGATAAAATTCAAAGGGAAACTTTTTTTTTAATTTGGTCTCAAACTGCAGTGTTAATTTTTCTTGAAAGCAGAACTAATCTTGCTTCCTGTTTGGATTTTGGGGATTTCACAAAAAAATGTTCCACTTCAATGCCTTTTTTTGTTTTTTTACTAAAAACGTGGATGGAAAAATTCTAGCGGCAATGAAACATTTTCTCTTCATTTCAAATTGCAATTTTTATTTTGTTTCTGTTTTTAAAATGCCAAAGAGCTTTGACTTTTGACTTTCAGCTTCAGGATTCTTTGCGACCACCAGGAAAGATGAAAAGTAGAAAAAAGACAGAGGAGAAAAATCATTTTGGTTCCCCCACCAATTTTCTGACAGTCTCATTTGCTTTCTTTTTCCTTCAGCATTACAAGATCTGCTGTGCTGAGACCTCCTCTGACTTGTGGAGCATCTATTAGTGCCACAGCTCCGCTGATGTCTGCATCCATCTTCATGATCCACTTCTGTCCTGTCTCTCTCTCTCTGTTAAAAAGACTTCACATTTGTTCCTTCTTTGTTTACTCAGTCCCAGAACTCCACAGCTTGCACTTATCATCAGGCGACGGCCAACGAAGAAGCTGCCTGTCTTCCCGGCATACCACTTTTGGAGACAATGCATCTAGCTCTCATGGTGCTCTGTGCCCTGGTCTTCCTCCTTGGTGTGATGGGGATTGGATTAACCATCTTCATCACTGGCTGCCAGAAGAAGAAGGCAGTGAATGCCACATCTCACCAGAACATGGCCATTGCTGGATTTATCTTCATCATCTTCCTGAACCTTACGGCGGCCCAGCTGGCCATGGAATTTCACTGGTATTTGAGAAGCGCCCTATGCAAGATAACCAACACTGTAGCCTCCCTCAACATGTTCTCCAGCAACTTCCACCTCACAACCATGAGTGCTGATGGCTGCATCTCCACGGTTTTCTCGCGTGGGCCTAGAACCGCTGCACAATCTCTGTGGCCTCCTTGGTCACACTGTGTATCTGGATTCTGGCTGTCACGGCCAGTTGGTGCTACCATGGCCTCTGCTCTGATCAGCGCCTTTTGTTGAGAGAGAGCAGAGAAGCCGCCAACGTCACTACCAGTTCCTGGTTGGGTTTCTGGTCCCATTAGCCTTGATCCGTATCTGCTTGGTCACCCTGGCTGCCAAACTGGGCTGGAACCAGGTGACTTGGTCCAAGTAGCCCCTCCAGATCCTCCTTGTGTTGCAAATTATTTTCTTCCTCTGCTGGTTCCTGTATCATGTTGTCACCTTCCAGCAGACCTCACCCAAAGCATCATCTCCAGAGACCACAGAGTCCTTGGAAAGTGGGACCATCTTTGCTCACTTACTGCTCTTTTTTAAAAGCCGCTTCTGTGAGCCCTCCGCAGGGCAAACAAATCAGATGTAGTTTCCTTGTTCTTTTGTACAAGTGAGATAGAGGTAGAGAGAAACTTTTCCTTAACTAAGAGAGATCTGTAGCACTTTAAAGACTACCAAATTTAATTTTAGCAGGCATAAGCTTTCATGGGCTTCAGCCCACTTCTTGAGATGCAAGTGATAGAAATAATACAACAAATATAGGCAAATGAGAGTGCTATAAAACTCTTGTTGTTTTTGCTGTATACAGACTAACACGGCGACCCCTCTGGAACATTTCCTTAACTGTTATGCTAACGGTACAGTGCTGTTTAATGTGGTATAAGTGTGAAGTGAGCTCTTTCCTGAAACGTGTACTGTTGAACCTAAAAATATCTTGATAAATTCTCTGTGTGTGAGTGAGCAATGTATGTGCAGGGCATAAAAAGACACCAACCTAAACTGCTCTGACAACAGAAAGGGGAGTGAAGATACCAACTGCCACGCTAACCCTGAAGGCCGAAGAATACCTATCAACGACCCTAACGTACAAATTAATGACCCTAAAGTACAAAAGGATCCACCCTGGGAACAAACAAAGCACAGCAGTAAGAGACTGGTCCTGCTTTCAATTAGCTGGTGATTAACAACGACACTGAACCCAGAGGCAGCATGACCCAGCCAGGCCCAGAGACTTACACGAGAGCCAGCGGCAAGTATCAAAGATGGGTAAAAACATGGAAAATTTGGGTCTCGTTCTGCAATTGTCATCTTGGAGCAGTGGTTTCACGTCTGACAGAGGCCTGGCTCCCTCTTTGTGCCCAGTTTAGTTAGCCACTAGACTGGCTCAAGCGATGCATAATAGGCCTGGGAATTATATCACACCAGCTTGCAGAACTTGATGAAGGTGTGTGTGAATGTGACTGCTTTTTTCAGAGGGGCAGCCGTGTTAGTCTGTATACAGCAAAAATGAGAATCCTGTAGCACTTTAAAGACTAACAGATTTAATTTCTGCAGGCATAAGCGTTCGTGGGCTGCAGCACAAGACAAAGTGAGCTGCAGCCCACGAAAGCTTATGCCTGCAGAAATTAAATTTTTAGTCTTTAAAGTGCTACAGGACTCTTGCTGTTTTGACGGCTTTTTGATATACTTACATGTTCAATAAATATGGCATATTGTCTTCTCCCCCTGAATAAGATCTTGCTAGTCTTTTCTTTTACAAGTATAACACCAGCACAACCCCTTGTTCCACCTCATCAAGTGACAGAATTTTGTTGGCTGCTGGAGACAGAGGCGGAACTGTTGAACCCCAGTCAATGTGGGATGACGGCTGGTTGAGTTGGGGGAGAATGATTTTGAAAGGTTGAATGGTGATTTTAATTCCTTGGGGTCACATCATCGGTTACATGTGACAATAACTTCTGGTACAGGCCCACTTGTTTTTGTCAAAACGCCCCATTTTCAGAAATTGTTTTTTGTGTGAAATTAATTCTTTTGTTTTGGTAGCCTTTTTTGAAAATGTTCAAAGGATATTGTTAAAAAATTGCATCTCTCGTGTTTGCATTTTCAGCCAGCACTCAACTCTTCCCATCTTCTGTGTCATACTGAAAACGGTGTCAAACTATCCAACCATCATGTGAAATCCTGAGGGGTTTCCTGATTCTATGGGAAAGCTCTTCAGGGAAGCATCCACGATCACAGTCAGTCTGCTGAAAGCCAGTCATGGTGGGGAGACTGGTGTCTCTCTGCCAGTGGAAGCAGCCCGCTTCGGCTCTCTGTGTTTTGGCAGTCGTGTGTGGGTTCTGGATTCTCACAAATAAAGTCAGGTGATATTGCAGATTTCCCACAGCAGTCTTTGATATTTTTATCTAACATACCTTGAATGCAACAGTTACACATCGGTCAAAACCAGAAGGTGAAATTCAGCCCCATTGATGGCCATAGCAAAACACCCACTGTCTTTAGTGAGTCAAAATTTCCTCTGGAGATCCTTTTCTTGTTCACTTATTCTTAGCTTTCCGGGCCGGAAGGGACCATTGTGA
Source organism: Emydura macquarii macquarii (assembly GCF_026122565.2). Taxonomy (NCBI): domain Eukaryota; kingdom Metazoa; phylum Chordata; order Testudines; family Chelidae; genus Emydura; species Emydura macquarii. Next base: position 2,018 of record NW_027132904.1, on the reverse strand, counting down.
TCATGCAGCCAGACATGGTGTATCACACAGACCAGAGAACATTTCTGAAAGAATTCCTTGTTGAACTACAGAAGATCGTTGAGGACAAAAATCCCACCTTTTTTAAAAAACTGGCAATGATGGAAAATCTACCATGACCCTTGGGAAGTTGTTCTAATGATAGATTCCCCAGACTGTTAAAAATTTACAACTTCTTCAGAGAAGAGCCTTGAGCATGATTAAAGGAGTAGAAACTATGCTTTATAGCGAGACGCAATCTATTTACTTTAACAAAGAGAAGTTTAAGGGATGACATAATCACAGTCAATAAGTATCTACATGTGGAACAAATATTTAAAAACAGGCTCTTCAATTTAGCAGAGGAAGGTCTAACACAGTCCAATGGCTGGAAGTTGAATCTAGACAAATTGAGACTGGAAATAAGGTGTCATTTTTTAACGGTGAGAATAATTAACCATCGGAACAATTTACCAATGGGAGTGCTGGATCCTCTATCCTTTTTTTCTAAAAGCTCTGCTCTAGGGATTCGTTTGGGAAGCTCTGTGGACCATGTTGTGGAGGTCAGGTGAGATGATCACAATGGCACCTTCTGGTCTTGCAAGCTGTGAATCAGTGACTTTGTCTAGCCAGTGGATCATGTTAGACCTTTGCCTTCTAGATGAAAGGGCCCAGTATCAAATATTGGTTCCCCCGTGGGTATTTACAGATTGTCATCACCACACCCCTTCCCCTTTTCTGTGATCAGCTGAACAGGATGAGTTCCTGGAGTCTCTCTGTCAAGCCTGGTGTCCAGTCTGTTAACCGTGGCTCTTCTCTGAACCCTCTCCAACTCATCAATGTCCTTCTGAAATGGCTGGTACCAGAGACCGACACAGGATCCCAGCAATGGTCGCACCAGGGCCAAATCCAGAGGGAAAATCACCTCTCTGCTCCGACTGGACATTCCCCTGCTGATGCATCCCAGGATGGCCTTGGCCCTTTTGGCCCTGGGAACTCACATAGAGCTGAAAGGTGCCCCCAGGCGCTCCCTGGTCTGAGGCCTCCATGCAAATGATGAGAAGTGAGCGACCTGTGGTTCCTGTGGTCTCTAGCTGAAATGATGGTTTTCTTAGCATTGGCTGGCCTGTGATGTGGGTGGATCCCCAGCAGCAAAGGCAGGGCTGAGAATCTTAGAATCATAGATGATTAGGGGTGGAAGGGATCTCAGGAGGTATCTAGTCCAACCCCCTGCTCCAAGCAGGACCAACCCCAACTAAATCATCCCAGCCAGGGCTTTGCCAAGCTGGGCCTTAAATCTCACATGTCTGACTCCCAGCGGGGCTCTGGTCTCTCTCCCCAACCAAGAGAGCAAAGTCCCAGCTGGCATCTCTGCCCCTGGGACCTCACCTGGTGGAGTTGGCTGGACGTGGTTGCATCTCAGCTCGTGCTGTCTGCAGAGGCCCTGCTGACGGCCGAATGCAGACAACTTGCTAGGACTCAGAGGGGGAACTTGTGGTTTGTGTGACATCTGCTTGCAGCCATCCTGTGATCCTCCTCGCCCCTCCTCTCTGTTGTTCCCCATCCTTCCAGATACACCCCCAGAAGAACGGCTGTGACACTTCTGTATTTTTATGTCTGATTTTGGGAGCACGTAGTTTTTAAGTGAGGTGAAACTTGGGGTACTCAAGACAAATCAGACTCCTGAAAAGGGCACAGTCTTCTGGAAAGACGGAGAATCACTGATCTAGTCTGACCCCCTGTTTAACACAGAACAGAAAACTTCCCCCACATAATTCCTGTTTGAACGAGAGCAGATCTTTTAGTAAAATCATCCCACCTTGATTTTCATAATCGCTACTGATTTTTAGAATCCATCAGGACCCTTGGTATATTGCCCCATTGGTTAATTCCCTTCACTGTTAAAAATTGCACCTTATTTCCAGTTTGAAATTGTCTAGCTTTAAACTTCCAGCCACTAGAGGTCATTTTTCTAGGTAGGAAGGTAGGTAAATAGACTGGAATAAGCTCACTCCATAACA
>NW_027132903.1:0-5337 GCF_026122565.2 Emydura macquarii macquarii | reverse complement strand
ACCCCCAAAAATCATGGGATAGGTTAAAAATAGCCAGTTTTAGAAATATACTATTTTGGAGTTCTTATTCATTTGACTCTGTTTTCTGAGCCCTGCATTGTGTTTTCTGTCTTTCTAAAATTTATTTCTAAAAAAACAAATTTTTTAAGAAATTTGAAAGCTGAGATTCCCATGCAGCTTCTGGATCCCATAACTAGGGGCTTTAAGAAACATAGAAAATAGTGCAATTTATTTCCAGCCATTAGGTTGTGTTCTAACTTTCTGTGCTGGATTGAAGGGCCATTGTTAAACACTTGTTCCTCATTCAGGTGCTCACAGACTGGGATCAAGTCTCTTTGTTCAGTTAAATAGATCGAGCACCTTGAGTATCTCTCTATAAGGCATCTTTTCTAATCCTTTGATCATTGTTCTGGCACTTCTCTAGCCCCTCTCTAATTTATCTACATCCTTCATGCATTGTGGACATGAGAACTTGACACAATATTCCAGCAGTCCTCAACGTAGTGTGAAATACAGAGGTAAAATAACCTATCTACTCATAGCTGAAGATTCCCCTGCTTATAGATCCTGCATCCCACTAGCTTTTTTGGCTGCGGCATCGCATAGGGGGCCCATGTTCAGTTGATTTTTCACCACAACCCCAAATCTGTTGCACAGTCACTGCTTCCCAGGATAGAGTCCCCCATCCTGTTTTCCTTGATCCTAGATGTTTACCTTTACATTTAGCTGTACTGAAACACATATCAGGGAGGCACAGATGGATGGAGTGAGTTGCCGAAGGTCACAGAAGAAGGCTGTGGAAAAGCATGGAAACTAAGCTAATTCCTCGGAGTCCCAGGCAAGCACTTTAACCACTGATCCATCCTTCCTCTCTGGGAATTAGTGGTTGGGGAGGGGACCCGGGGCATCTCAGCATGCTACATTACCAACTATTAGCCTAGTGAGACAGGCTCTTCATTGCCCTGACCATCCCAGGAGTCCTTCTCTGCACTTGGGAAGTCAGAATTCATATCTCGAATATCAGTGACCACAATTTCACTCAGTTTTCCAAAGGAGGGCTCGCCAGTGCCTTGTATTATCCTATAATACTTCCCTGTCTCACCTGATACATTCTAGGAGCTCGTTTGCCTTCTTCACAGCCGCATCACATTGGTGACTCACAGTCATCCTGGCACTGACTAATACACCAGCTCTCTCTTCTCTGTCATTTCCAACTAATCATGGCTATATAAAAAGAGGTGTAGGGAATAGAAGTAAGGATGTGATTTTACTTTTGTAGATGGCATTGGTGAGACCAGGGCTAGCATTCTGCATTCGGGTCTGATGCACAAAATTGAAAAGTATGGAAACATTGCAGAGGGTGCAGAAAGAGCCACAAAAATGATTGAAGAGCTGCAGAAAATGCCTTACAGTGAGAGTCTTCAAGAGCTGAACCTGCTTAGCTTCTCCAAAGGAAGACGGAGCACTGACTTGATTACAGTGAACAAGCACCTCCACAGGAACAAAATACAAGGTCCTAAAGGGCTCTTTAACTTATAAGGGAAAAGTATAACACGAACCACTGGCTGCAAAACTGAAGCTAGAAAACTTATATGTGGAAATTAGTCTCACATTTTTAACACTGAGGGTGATTAACCAGAGGATTAAACTCACAAGGGAGATGGTGAATTGTCCTGGTATCTTCAAATGAAGTCTGGATGCTTTCCTGGAAAATAAGCTTAATAGATGAACAACTTTAGTTTAAACAAACACAAGTCTTTGGGCTCATACAGGGGTAAATGGGAGAAGTTGTGCAGGCTCTGAAATACAGAAGATCAGACTAGATGGTCTCATGGTCCCTTCTGGCCTTAAAATCTATGAATCTCTGAATCATTGTCTTGAGGGGATCGATATCTGGGATCCAATTTAAAAAAGTTGCTACTCTGAATGCTTAAATGCACTCCACAGGAAGATAGGCTGGCCAAGAAGAATCGGGATTGTCACGGTAAAAGCAGAACATATGGTCTTGTTACCATCTAAACCAGGTATTTTCCTGTTTTGTGGTGGAATCTCACAATTGTACCACTCTTAGAGCTGGGTACAGCACCTCGAATATGCCAAATGCTTGTCATGATGCAGGTCAAACTGGACACCTGAGTCTCTTCCCTTCGAGTGCTTGTGACAAGAGGTATACAGTCACCACCAGCCTCCTTTAAACATGTAGGTTTATCAGGAGACAGCAAAAAGCATTAGAGAAAATGTTTATAAAATACAAGCAGCTGTTACATGTCTGCACTCATCTACCTCACGCATCACTACAGGCTAAGTTAGACAGGCTTTGCTCTGGAGATACAGGAACAGAACTAACCTATGGGAAGACAAGGAGCACTTGGGACTCAGGCTATGTCTACACTTACCTCGGCGATTCGGCGACAGTCGAACGCAGTTACGCAAAGTACGCAAAAAATTTGCATAACTCCCGTTAACTTCTGTGCTTCTCTTCTGCGCGCCTTCTTCACTGCACTGCACTACGCCACTTGAGATGGTGGTCTTAGTGCGACTACTGGATCCAGATAAGTCCATCTGGTGGCGGTGACTTTGTCACCATCAGTGCAGACATAGCCTCAGCCTGGTTTCCCTGTGTCTCTGAAAGAGCATCTTCCCGTTCATTTGCCGCTTTCTTAAGGAAGCTGCCTTTCCCCAAAACCTCCATGTGTGAGCCTGGGCCCAGTCAGCATCATGCTCAGCTCTGTCTGTTTTACAGGACAAAGGGGTGAAGCTGACCTTTGCCCTGACACTGCTTTTTCCCAGCCAGGCCATCTAAGATGACACCCCCGTGGTCTTTGCTCCATTGTTTGGCTGTTAGACCCATTCAGCCCCAATGGCTTAAGAACACTAGTCTGCTGCGTGGCCTGAAATACTTGGCTTCCTTGTGACACTCCAACCCAGCCCTCAGAGATCCAGCACCTAAACCTCACTGTGGGGAGCAGATCAACAGTCACCCCCAAGCACCTCCACATCTGCCCCAAACACTCAGGGGTTGGAGTCACTGGGATTCCCAGAGGCCAGCTGTCACAGGAGACTGTGGTAAGACTGTGTCCTCTGACAGCCAAATATCAGAGGTGTTGCTCTTTGGATCCCTGGCAGACCCGATCTTAGGGTTTCTCCTGGACCCCTCTGAGCACCTTGAATGTATTTATCCACACACCACCTCTGTGAGGCAGGGCAGGGCAGGGCTAGTCTCCACTTGTGCAGAGGCTCAGAGACAGCTGGCGGCTTGTCTATGTTGACACAGGGCAAGGGAATGAAACCCTGCTCTCCTGACATGCAGAGCAGAGCGCAGACCAGAGGACCAACCTCCGAGCTGCCCCCTGCACTGTGAAAAGAGGGGATAGCAAGGAGGCAGTTACAAGGGTTGGATTCTCTGGCCTGCTCCCCACCATCCATCTGTAAAATGCATCCCTTTGCACTAGGTAGCATTTGTGCCTATTTTGCACAGGTTTATAAGGAAACACGAGGGCTGTGGCTGTGGAAGAGTGAGGCCCATCATCCAATGGGATTCTGCGTCTCAGCTAAATGGGAATATCCATGCAAGGATTTCCCACAGAGGTTAACGCTGGATGGCTACTGGTTGCCATAGACAGAGCCCAGCTGCTGTGCACCTCATACTATTCAACTGCACTGACTTGTGTCAAACTCATGTGCAGAAATTGTGAGTGCAGTTAAACAGCTGCCACAGGCATCCCACCCAGAGGTGCCTGTGTATAGAGAGGCAGTCTGTTCTAGTGGGTAGAGCAGTGGACAATCACGTGTTCTTATCCCAGCTCTGCCACTGGCCTGTGGGATAACGATAGCAAAATCACTTCTCCTCCCTGTGACTCAATTTCCATATTATCTATCGCTTTTCTAACGATTCCCAACATTCTGTTAGCTTGTTTGCCTTTTGCTGCACACTGAGCAGGTGCTTTTAGGGAATTTTATACAGTGGCTCCAAGATGTCTTGCCTGAGTGGTAACTGCTAATTTAGACCCCATCATTTTCTACGCAGAATTGAGATTATGTTTTCCAATGTTCATTACTTTGTATTTATCAATATTCAATTTCATCTGCCATTTTGTTGTCCGATCACTCAGTTTTGTGAGATCCCTTTGTAACTCTTCACAGTCTGCTTTCGACTTAACTATCTTGAGGAATTTTGTGTCATTTTTTGTATCAGCCTTTTTCCAGATCAGTTATGAATATGTTCAGCTATGCTGGTCCCAGTACAGACCCCGGGGGACAACTCTATTCACCGATCTCCATTCTCAGACTGACTGTTTATTCCTACCTTTTGTTTGCTAACCTATATCTAGTTACTTGCTGATCAAACATCAGCAGATTTATATTTTCATCTCCGGGGACTTTGCAGGCCTTATGACTGTTCCTCTTTTGAGCCGGGGCCTTTCAGAGGGCAGTTTCTGGGCCTGGCTCCAGAGAGGCTAAAACACTTGCTATGCTTGCTATCAAAGCTCATAATTGCCTTCAGGGCCTCGTTCTTATCAAGCTAAGCTGATTTCGCATTACAAAGTCTTGCGCGCCCTAACACAAGCCATCATCATCAACTCCTGTTTCAGGCAGTAGGAATGGGAGAGGATGTTGGCCTGACATTGTCGGTACTGTTTCAGGAGAATGGGGAGTGGGAATATTAGGACCACCCCTCTTAACAAAGAAACCGGTCCCAACTTGGCTATTCTCGGTAGGGTTAAGATGGAAGCATATCAGAGACGGTGACAGATCGCAACAAAGCGGTCAAAGGCCATTGACAAGAGCAGGGAGGATTCAGTTAATGTAAGCGAGTGGATGAAGAATAGCTGATCAAAACAGGCATCGTGGCTGATCTCCCTAGAGTTAAACCTGAATATGCCCAGTATTGCTGGTATATTGGATATCAGTAAGCCAAAGTCTGTGACGGCCAACCTGGAAAGAAAAATGTGCATGTGATCATGGAGGGATGGATTTGTTTTTATAATTAACAGAATGACTGAATTTTCTAATATTGAAGTAATATAAAGAAGAAGGGGATAGAAATCCAGACATGGACGTCTTCCTGCCCAAATATTCCGGTGAGAAGGAACTCTACAAATTGGAATTTTGTGTCATTGAATAGATTTCACTCTTGTGCAGCTGAGTATGGCAGTTATTTCAGCCGTACTCATGTAACAGGTGATGGGCCTAAATTACAGATAGCCTCTATATAATCGCCTTACCTGCACATCATCTCCACTCTTTGCTGAAACACAGAGCAGTGGTTCTGTTGGCTCATGACTTTCTGGAAACTCTCATGGAAGTATTGCAAAGTTACTGTGTGCAGGACCCTGC
>NW_027132902.1:0-5443 GCF_026122565.2 Emydura macquarii macquarii | reverse complement strand
AGGGTTTGCGTTTGCATAGTTAGGGTTTGAGCCTTGGTCCCCCGAGTTTCGTTTTGCTTGGTTATGTTTGGGGGTTTCAGCCTCGGTCCCGGTTTGGCCTCAGTCCCGCGGGTTTGGGTTTGCAGGGTTAGGGTTTGGGCTTCGGTCTCCCGGCTTTGGGTGTGCAGGGTTAGGATTTGGTCCTCAGTCTCCAGGGTTTGGGTTTGCAGGTTTAGGGTTTGGGCCTCGGTCCCCAGGGTTTGGGTTTGCAGAGTTAGGGTTTGGGTCTCCGTCCCCAGGGTTTGGGTTTGCAGGTTTAGGGTTTGGGCCTCGGTCCCCAGGGTTTGGGTTTGCAGGGTGAGGGTTTGGGCTTCGGTCCCCCGGGTTTGGGTTTGCAGGTTTAGGGTTTGGGTCTCGGTCCCCAGGGTTTGGATTTGCAGGGTTAGGTTTGGGCCTCGGTCCCCCGGGTTTGGGTTTGCAGGTTAGGGTTTGGGCTTCGGTCCCCCGGGTTTGGGTTTGGGTTAGGTTCCGTCCCCAGGGTTTGGGTTTGCAGGGTTTGGGTCTCGGTCCCCCGGGTTTGCAGGGTTAGGGTTTGGGCCTCGGTCCCCAGGGTTTGGGTTTGCAGGGTTAGGGTTTGGGCCTCGGTCCCCCGGGTTTGGGTTTGGGTTTGTTTCAGCCTGAGTCCCAGGGTTAGGTTTGGGCGGTCCCCAGGGTTTGGGTTTGCAGGGTTGGGTTTGGGCCTCGGTCCCCCGGGTTTGGGTTTGCAGGTTAGGGTTTGGCCTCGGTCCCCGGGTTTGGGTTTGCAGGTTTAGGGTTTGGGTCTCTGTCCCCCAGGGTTTGCAGGGTTAGGTTTGGGTCTTCGGTCCCCCGGGGTTTGCAGGGTTAGGGTTTTGGCCACGGTCCCCCGGGTTTGCAGATTTAGGGTTTGGGCCTCGGTCCCCAGGGTTTGCGTTTGCTTGGTTAAGATTTGGGCCTCGGTCCCCCGGGTTTCGGTTTTCAGGTTTAGGGTTTGGGTCTCGGTCCCCAGGGTTTGGGTTTGCTGGGTTAGGGTTTGAGCCCCGGTCCCCCGGGTTTGGGTTTGCAGGGTTAGGGTTTGGGTCCCCCGGGTTTGGGTTTGCAGGGTTAGGTTTGGGTTTTTGGCAGGGTTAGGGTTTGGGCCTCGGTTTTACGGGTTTGGGTTTGCAGGTTTAGGGTTTGGGTCTCGGTCCCCCGGGTTTGGGTTTGCAGGGTTAGGGTTTGGGCCTCGGTCCCCAGGGTTTGGGTTTGCAGGTTAGGGTTTGGGCCTCGGTCCCCGGGTTTGGGTTTGCAGGGGTTTGGGTCTCGGTCCCCAGGGTTTGGGTTTGCTGGGTTAGGGTTTGAGCCCCGGTCCCCCGGGTTTGGGTTTGCAGGGTTAGGGTTTCGGCCTCGGTCCCCCGGGTTTGGGTTTGCAGGGTTAGGGCTTCGGCCTCAGTCTCCAGGGTTTGGGTTTGCAGGTTTAGGGTTTGGGTCTTGGTCCCCAGGGTTTGGGTTTGCAGGGTTAGGGTTTGGGCCTCGGTCCCCCGGGTTTGGGTTTGCAGGGTTAGGGTTTGGGTCTCGGTCCCCAGGATTTGGGTTTGCTTGGTTAAGATTTGGGCCTCGGTCCCCCGGGTTTCGGTTTGCAGGGTTAGGGTTTGGGTCTCGGTCCCCCGGGTTTGGGTTTGCAGGTTTGCAGGGGGTCTGGGCTCGGTCCCCAGGGTTTGGGTTTGCAGGGTTAGGTTTGGGTCTCGGTCCCCAGGGTTTGGGTTTGCAGGGTTAGGGTTTGGGCCTCGGTCCCCCGGGTTTGGGTTTGCAGGTTAGGGTTTGGGCCTCGGTCCCCCGGGTTTGGGTTTGCAGGGTTAGGGTTTGGGTCCTCTGTCCCCAGGGTTTGCAGTTTGGTTAGGGTTTGGGCCTCGGTCCCCAGGGTTTGGGTTTGCAGGTTAGGGTTTGGGCCTCGGTCCCCGGGTTTGGGTTTGCAGGTTTAGGGTTTGGGTCTCCTGCCCCCAGGGTTTGCAGGGTTAGGGTTTGGGCCTCGGTCCCCAGGGTTTGGGTTTGCAGGGTTAGGGTTTGGGCTCGGTCCCCCGGGTTTGGGTTTGCAGGTTAGGGTTTGGGCCTCGGTCCCCAGGGTTTGGGTTTGCAGGGTTAGGGTTTGGGTCTCGGTCCGCAGGGTTTGGGTTTGCAGGGTTAGGATTTGGGCCTCGGTCCCCCGGGTTTGGGTTTGCAGGTTTAGGGTTTGGGCCTCGGTCCCCAGGGTTTGGGTTTGCAGGTTAGGGTTTGGGCCTCGGTCCCCCAGGGTTTGGGTTTGCAGGTTAGGGTTTGGGCCTCGGTCCCCAGGTTTGGGTTTGCAGGGTTAGGGTTTAGGGTTTGGGTTTGCAGGGTTAGGGTTTGTGCCTCAGTCCCCCGGGTTTGGGTTTGGGTTTTTGCAGGTCCCCCGGGTTTGGGTTTGCAGGGTTTGGGTCTCCGTCCCCAGGGTTTGCAGGCAGGTTTTTGGGCCTCGGTCCCCCGGGTTTGGGTTTGCAGGTTTAGGGTTTGGGCTTCAGTCCCCAGGGTTTGCAGTGTTAGGGTTTGGGCTTCGGTCCCCCGGCTTTGGGTTTGCAGGGTTAGGGTTTGGGCCTCAGTCCCCCGGGTTTGGGTTTGTAGGTTTAGGATTTGGGCCTCGGTCCCCAGGGCTTGGGTTTGTAGGTTTAGGGTTTGGGCCTCTGTCCCCCGGGTTTGGGTTTGCAGGTTTAGGGTTTGGGCCAGAGTCCCCCGGGTTTGGGTTTGCAGGGTTAGGGTTTCGGCTTCGGTCCCCTGGGTTTGGGTTTGCAGGGTTAGGGTTTCCCCGGGGTCTCAGTCCCCCGGGTTTGGGTGTGCATGGTTAGGGTTGGGCTTCAGTCCCGCGGGTTTGGGTTTGCAGGGTGAGGGTTTGGGCTTCGGTCCCCCGGGTTTGGGTTTGCAGGGTTAGGGTTGGGCTTCAGTCCCGCGGGTTTGGGTGTGCAGGGTTAGGGTTGGGCTTCAGTCCCGCGGGTTTGGGTTTGCAGATTTAGGGTTTGGGCCTCGGTCCCCGGGGTTTGCGTTTGCATAGTTAGGGTTTCTGCCTCGGTCCCCTGGGTTTGGGTTTACAGGGTTAGGGTTTGGGCTCGGTCCCCCGGGTTTGGGTTTGCAGGTTTAGGGTTTGGGTCTCGGTCCCCAGGGTTTGGGTTTGCAGGGTTAGGGTTTGGGCTCTCGGTCCCCAGGGTTTGGGTTTGCAGGGTTAGGGTTTGGGCCTCGGTCCCCAGGGTTTGGGTTTGCAGGTTTAGGGTTGGGCTTGGGTTTGGGCTTCGGTCCCTCGGGTTTGGGTTTGTAGCTTTAGGGTTTGGGCCTCGGTCCCCAGGGCTTGGGTTTGCACGGTTAGTGTTTGGGCTTCAGTCCCGCGGGTGTGGGTTTGCAGGGTGAGGCTTTGGGCTTCGGTCCCCCGGGGTTTGGGTTTGTAGCTTTAGGGTTTGGGCCTCGGTCCCCATGGCTTGGGTTTGCACGGTTAGTGTTTGGGCTTCAGTCCCGCGGGTTTGGGTTTGCAGAGTTAGGGTTTGGGCCTCGGTCCCCCGGGGTTTGGGTTTGCAGGGTTAGGGTTTGGGCATCGGTCCCCCGGGTTTGGGTTTGCAATGTTAGTGTTTCAGCCTCGGTCCTCCGGGTTTGGGTTTGCAGGTTTAGGGTTTGAGTCTTGGTCCCCAGGGTTTGCAGAGTTAGAGTTTAGGTCTCGGTCCCCCGGTTTTGGGTTTTCAGGGTTAGGGTTTCGGCCTCAGTCCCCGGGTTTGGGATTGCAGGGTTAGGATTTGGTCCTCAGTCTCCAGGGTTTGGGTTTGCAGGTTTAGGGTTTGGGCTTCGGTCCCCCGGGTTTGGGTTTGCAGGGTGAGGGTTTGGGCTTCGGTCCCCCGGGTTTGGGTTTGCAGGGTTAGCGTTTTTTCCTCGGTCCTCCGGGTTTGGGTTTGCAGGGTTAAGATTTGGGCCTCGTTCCCCTGGGTTTGGGTTTGCAATGTTAGGGTTTCAGCCTCGGTCCCCAGGGTTTGCGTTTGCATAGTTAGGGTTTGAGCCTCGGTCCCCCGGGTTTGGGTTTGCTTGGTTAAGATTTGGGCTTCCGTCCCCGGGTTTCGGTTTGCTTGGTTAGGATTTGACTTTGGTCCCCCGGTTTTGGGTTTGCAGGGCGAGGGTTTCGGCCTCAGTCCCCCGGGTTTGGGATTGCAGGGTAGGGTTTGGGCTTCGGTCTCCCGGCTTTGGGTATGCAGGGTTAGGATTTTGTATTCAGTCTCCTGGGTTTGGGTTTGCAGGTTTAGGGTTTGGGTCTTGGTCCCCAAGGTTTGCAGGGTTAGAGTTTGGGTCTCGGTCCCCAGGGTTTGGATTTTCAGGGTTAGGGTTTGGGTCTCGGTCCCCCGGGTTTGGGTTTGTAGGTTTAGGGTCTGGTCCTCGGTCCCCAGGGTTTGCAGGGTTAGAGTTTGGGTCTCGGTCCCCAGGGTTTGGATTTGCAGGTTAAGGGTTTGGGTCAGGTTAAGGGTTTGGGTCTCGGTCCCCCGGGGTTTGGGTTTGCAGGGTTAGGGTTTGGGCCTCGGTCCCCAGGGTTTGCGTTTGCATAGTTAGGGTTTGAGCCTCGGTCCCCCGGGTTTGGGTTTGCTTGGTTAGGATTTGGGCTTCCGTCCCCGGGTTTCGGTTTGCTTGGTTAGGATTTGGCTTTGGTCCCCCGGTTTTGGGTTTGCAAGGTTAGGGTTTCGGCCTCGGTCTTCCGGGTATGGGTTTGCAGGGTTAGTGTTTGGCTCTGGGTCCCCAGGGTTTGCAGGGTTAGGGTTTGGGTCTCGGTCCCTAGGGTTTGGGTCTCGGTCTTCCGGGTGTGGGTTTGAAGGGTTAGTGTTTGGCTCTGGGTCCCCAGGTTTGCAGGGTTAGGGTTTGGGTCTCGGTCCCCAGAGTTTGTGTTTGCAGGGTTAGGGTTTGAGCCTTGGTCCCCCGAGTTTCGGTTTGCTTGGTTATGATTTGGGCTTCGGTCCCCCGGGTTTGGGTTTGCAATGTTAGGGTTTCGGCCTCGGTCTTTCGGGTTTGGGTTTGCAGGGTTAGGGTTTGTGTCTCTGCCCCCAGGGTTTGGGATTGCAGGGTAGGGTTTGGGCTTCGGTCTCCCGGCTTTGGTTTTGCAGGGTTAGGGTTTCGGCCTCAGTCCCCCGGGTTTGGGATTGCAGGGTAGGGTTTGGGCTTCGGTCTCCCGGCTTTGGGTGTGCAGGGTTAGGATTTGGTCCTCAGTCTCCAGGGTTTGGGTTTGCAGGTTTAGGGTTTGGGTCTTGGTCCCCAGGGTTTGCAGGGTTAGAGTTTAGGTCTCGGTCGCCAGGGTTAGGATTTTCAGGGTTAGGGTTTGGGCCTCGGTCCCCAGGGTTTGGGTTTGCAGAGTTAGGGTTTGTGCCTCAGTCCACGGGTTTGGGTTTGCAGGATTAGGGTTTGGGCCTCGGTCCCCCGGGTTTGATTTTGCAGGTTTAGG
>NW_027132901.1:0-52252 GCF_026122565.2 Emydura macquarii macquarii | reverse complement strand
GCCAGGACCCCTGGCTTCTATCCCTGGCTTCAGAAGAGTGGGGTTTAGTGGTTAGAGTGGGGGAGTGATGGCACCCTTGACTCCCAGGTTCGGTCTCTATCTCCAAAAGGGGGGTGATATCTAGTGCTTAGAGCACCAGCTGATCAGAGAGGTCTCACTTACCAAATGCTCCTTAGAGTAAAGATTGCCTGGAGAGAAGCGCGTAGGTGAAGCTGTACCTGTCTCTTCCTCTTTTCTGTCACATCAGGGGCTGCCTTTGTCTCTCCTTCTCTTTTTATACAGGTTCCTGCTGTGATGCAATGTAGAAACTAAAACAGATTTTTACAGTTCATTAACTAGAGTCCATTAATTTTTATTCCCCTCTGCCCACCCTTTGAACCCCTGTGCACACTGACACATTCTCCTCCCTTCCTACCAGGAAGTGAAGTTAGAGGAATGAGTGACACCAGCTCCTTGTGGAAGACTGGGGGTGGAAACGTGGGTCAGAGGGTCACACACGCTTGGGAGAAGCCGGATCCAGGGGTTAGAGAAGTGGGGGTGGGAGCCCGGGCGCCTGGGTTCTATAGAGTGGAAAGTGGGGCACAGTAGAGTAGGGTTGGGTGGGCCTTGGAAATCTGTGTTCTGTAAGGACGTGGGGTCTAGTGGGCTAATGCAGGAGGAAGAGGCCCTGCAGGTCAGCCCTCCTGGGTTCCATAGAGAAGTGGTGGGGGAGGGTTAAGTAGTTAAAACTGGTTTTCAGGACTTCTGGGTTCCCTTTCCAGCTCCACCAATCCCTCTGTGCCCTTGGGAAAGTCACCGGACCTCTCTCCTTTCCGTGGCATACATTATAACAATATTGCCCATCTCCACCAGATCTCTTATGAACCTTTGCAAACCTCTGGGTACATTGAAGTGCTGGGCATGAGGGATGAAGCTTGGAGGGTGTTTTTGGTCCTTTCCCTCCTTCGGTCCATTGACACACATGTTCAGCCCCATTTAAGACCAGAGCAGAACAGAGGGATGAGGGCATGAAAAAGGACCAATGGAGATTCTTCCATGCTGGAAAAATCATGCCAGGGGTTCCCATCACCTCTCTATTGATGTTAACAACAGCTCTGGTTTGTAACTGTTTGTAATCTGAGCTTAGCCTCTGCTTCTCTTCCTTTGCTCCAGCTCTCTCACACTGTTTCATAAATGTTACGCAAGAGTAGAGCTGGATTCCTGCCCAGCCCAGAGGAAACATCAGTTTTCATCAGGAAAAAACCTGAAAAGCTTAAAACTCTGAAAAGCCTAAAACGTTTGGTGGGAAAATTGCAGGCAAAAAAATTCAGCCAAAGAAATGAAAATTGTTCAGCTGAAAATACAAGATAAAGGTGATTGAAAAGCGTTAAAAACTAGATACGGTTTTGGCTACAAACTGCTACAAAGTGAACAATTATTCGCCTAAAAATCAGTGATTGTTTACCTAAACCCAAAAATGTTCTGACCTTCAACTATCAAAAAGGTAAAAAAAAATTTCAGCAAAAAGCAGGTAAAAAAATGTTATGTTTTTGGCTGACATTGAACAATATTTGGCCAGAATCTTCCAAAAAATAAACCATTTTAAGCAAAAAAAAGTCAAAAACTGAAAAATGTTTGAGTTCACAAGTCACTATTTTCAGCTGAACACTGAACTAGTTTAGACAAAAATCAACCAGTCTTTTCTCCAAAACTGACAAAAATGTTGGATTCAAACCTGGACAATTTTTAGTCTAAATCTTTAGAAAACATGATGTTTTCAGGCAAGAAACAAAAAGAACGTGGCCCAAAACTGCTGTAAATTGGAAACATTTAGTGTTGTGCTGTTTTGTTTTGTGAAGAAAATAGAAAATTTTGGAAGAAAGCAGGCCCTTGCTGAGAAAATGTTTGAGTAAAAAAACCTGCCTTTCCTTTTTTAAAAAAAAAAGTGATGATGGATAATTTCCTCACAGCTCCTCGTGGAAATGCCAGGGGCTGGTATCCCCTCACTGAAATATGGTGGGCGTTTCCTGGCTGCCCTGCTCCTGACACCAAAAGAACGAGGAAGAGCTGAAAAGAAGTCAGGATCTTGAGAGTGACAGTCCCTAGAGCCAATGGGGAGAGGCCAGCTTTCCAGGTCTGCTCGATTGACAGGGCAGTAGGCCAATGAAGGAGTCAGGACCCCAGGGCCCGTCCTCAGTATGGGCTGGGGCTGCCTGAGGCAGGGCAGAGCTAAGGGGAGAACAGCTGTCTGAGCTGGGCTGGGGGCAGAGCAGCAGCCAGAGCCAGAGGGGCCGGAGCTGGGGGATGGAGCAGTCTGGAGCCAGGAGCTGGAGTCGCGGAGACCAGCCACGCCAATGGGGAGCCAGGGCTGAGCTACAGAAGAGGGCCCAGGGCAGGGAGACGTCGCCAGACACGAGGCCTGGCAGGCCGGCCTGGGAGGGGGGACATGACGTGGAGAAGGGCCCTACCTGAGGGCGTGTGGGCCACACCAGAGCAGGGTCTGACCCGTGCTGTCACTGCAGCACAGCTGGGGCCTGGGACGGCTGGGGAACAGGCCATGAACTTTCCTTACGTCCCAGCGCCGCTGCTTGTGATACCCCCATGCCCACAGGGAAGGGTCCTTGTTTCCTTTCATCTTTTCCATTTTGCCTTATTTTTCTTACAGCTGCTGTGTAATACGTTGCACTTGGTTAGCAGTTAATGTAATGGGTCAGGAAAGCGTTCGATGCAGAGAGAGCCTCCCAGAATGGGGACACCCTAGCCCCTGGGCTGAATAGCCATGACAAGACTGGGGGTGAAGGCCCCCAGGCATCCTGGGCCCAGCTTTCTCTAGGTTACAAGGTCTCTGCCACATGGGAGAGCGGAAGGGAAGTCTTCAAGGTCAGGCAGTCCTCTGGGAAAAGGAAGCGGGAGCGAGGTCTCAGATCCTTTTACCGTCCGATTCCACCGAGGCAGTGCAGAAGTCAAGCAAGTTGCCCACAATAGCGGGACCATTCTTCTGCTTACATAATTGGCCTCACTAACAGGAACCTATCTGTAGCATTCACCTCATTACTTTACTGGTTCGGTTCTGGTAGCATGGTCCAGGTCTGCTCCAGAGCCCTACCATGATATAGGGTGACCATACATCTCCATTATCTGGTGTGACAGGGCAGGACCAGATGGCTATGAAAGGGTGCTACTATTTGAGACCGGGGTGGGTGGGCGGGTGCACCGCTAAAGGCCCCTCCCCCAGCCTAAGGGAGGGAACCAGAAGGGGACACCAAGCAGAGAGCCCTGGACAGCGCCCAGAGGAATTCTGCCCGGATGCGGGAGTGCACAAGGGAATGGAAGTAGGCCCCACAGTCGCAGAGTGCCCCCCTGCCAACCTCCTCTCCCTGGTGTTATAGAAGGCCATTTTCGCCAGAGCCAGGAGGAGGTTGATGAGGAGGTCCTGCGACTTCGTGGGGCCATGGATGGGGTGCGCATAAAGGAACAAGTGTGGGGAGAAGTGCAGCCAGAACCTCAGCAGGAGGTTCTGGCGGAGCCGGAAGAGGGGCTGCAGACTGGCGCACTCCAGGTATGCGTGCGCCAGGGTCTCCCTCATGCCACAAACGGGGCAGGTGTCAGGGCGGGGGGTGAACCGCGCCAAGAACACGCCCGTGCTCACGGCTCCATGAAGGAGCGGCCAACTGATGTCCCCGGTGGGCCGTGGGGTCAAGGTGGAATACAGACTGGCCCACCGGGGGTCCCCGCCCTCCGTAGGTGGGAGCAGGTCCCTCCATTTGGTATCAGAGTGGGACACGAGGGTGAGGAAATGAAGGATGTGGAGCACAAGCGTGTAAAGAAAGAACCTTGGCGTGGTTCGAAAGGGGACCAGCTACAAATCGTGCAGCCATCTCAGTGCATAGGGAGAGGGTGGCCGGGTGGGCTCATGGGGCCAGGGCCTGATGAAAAGTGCCGGAGGGCCGGGGCTGAGGGGCGGGCGGGGAGCACCCTTTCGCAGGTCCCACTCGAAGTAAGCCTGAGCAGCAGGGGGCAAGGCTACCCTCACCTCCTGGAGTACGCGCCGGGGGGTTCGAAGGGTGGAGAGCCCCATGTGCCGAGCCATCACCTGGGAGTCCACCCAGTCCCCCCAGTCATAGTCCAGGAGGTCTCCGATCTTGGTGAATCCCGCCAGGACCAGCCTCCATTGCACCGAGGGGGTCTCTGCCACCTGCACACCGAGTTGGGGGTTGTGTAGCAGGGGCTCTGGGAGGAGATCCTCCCCCTCGGGGACCTGGAGTCAGAGACCAGCCTCCAGGTCCGGAGGAGATCCTGGTAGAAGACCGGCAACTCAGAGAGGTCTCAAGGAAGACCCCTCGGTTGGAGAAAAAAGAGCTGCCGGTCGTATCGGAGCCCTCGCAGGCGGCGGAGGAAGGCGTGCGCCAAGTGGCTCCACGCTGCACTACCTGCACCATAAAGGAGTCTCTGCAGGTCCTGGAGGTGGAAGGTGTGGACCTGGCTGCGGATGCAGCACAGGCCCTGCCCCCCTTCCTCCAGGGGGAGACTCAGGATCCCTGCAGAGACCCAGGGCAGTCCTGGCCAAAAGAACTCCAGAACTGTCTTCTGGAGGTAGGCCAGGAAGCTCAGGGTCGGGACCAGGGTGTTGAGGCGGTACCAGAGCATGGACAGGACCAGCTGGTTGAGCACCAGCTCCCTCCCTCGAAGGGAGAGGCACCGGAGCAGTCCCATGCAGCTCCGTAGCCGCCGCACCACCCTGTCCGTCAAATCCTGCCAGTTCTCTGCCGGGGAGGGGTGGGTGACAGAGAGGTAAACGCCCAGATAGAGCAGCTGACCCGCGCTCCACCGGATGGCTTGAAGCTCGGGTGGGAGGGAGCTCGCCCGCCACCCAGCCCCTACCATCAGGCCAGAGCTCTTGGCCCAGTTGACCCGTGCGGAGGAGGCTGCCGAGTAGACGGCCAGGCAGGCCTCCAACCGCACCAGGTCGCCCGGGTCCTGGACCACGAGGAGCATGTTGTCAGCGTGCGCTGACAGGACCAGCCTCAGCCCTGGCTCATGGAGCACCAACCCCATCATCCTCCGACGGAGGAGACAGAGGAAGGGCTCAATGGCCAGGGCATACAGCTGGCCCGACAGTGGGCAGCCTTGGCGCACTCCTCGCCCGAAGCTGACCGGTTCAGTCAGGGTCCAGTTGAGCTTGACCAGGCACTCTGCGGAGGCGTACAGCACCCAGAGAAAACCCTCAAAGCGGGGCCCAAAGCCGAATGCCCGCAGGGTGCCCAGGAGATACCCGTGGTCCATCCTGTCGAACGCCTTCTCCTGATCCAGAGACAGGAGGGCAAACGACAAACCATCCCTACACCCGAGCTCTAGGAGATCCCGGACCAGATACAGGTTGTCGAAGATGGTGCGGCCCGGGACGGTGTAGGTCTGGTCAGGATGGACTACATCCTGCAGCACGGACCCCAGCCTCAGGGAGATGGCTTTGGCCACGATTTTGTAGTCCATGCAGAGGAGCGAGATGGGAAACCAGTTCCGGAGGTCGCGGAAGTTCCCCTTCTTGGGCAGCAGGGCGAGCATGGCTCCTCTGCACGAAAGGGGGAGCTCTCCGCTGTCCTCGGACTCGGCCCAGATGGTGGAGAGGTCCAGGCCAAGGACGTCCCAAAACATGCAGTAGAACTCCACGGTGAGTGCGTCCATGCCCAGGGATTTGTCGGTGGGCATGAGGCGAAGGGCTTCTGAGAACTCGGCCAGAGTGAGAGGTAGCTCCAGCCGGTCCCGGTCGCCCGTGCCTACCGTGGGAAGTTTGATCCAGAGCATCCTGCAGGCGGTGGCATCGGTCGGATCCGGGGAGAAAAGGTCGGCATAGAAGGCCCGGGCCCTTCCACGCATCTCTGTCGGATCCGTGAGGGGGGCACCGTCCTCCGCCAGAAGGCAGGCGATGTGCTTCCGGGCCCCCCATCTGTTCTCCAGGGGATAGAAGAAGCGGGAGCCGCGATCCATCTCCCGAAGGAGACGGATGCGGGATCGAACAAAGGCACCCTGAGCCCGGAGGTCTTCGAGGGCCCGGAGCTCCTCCCACTTCTCCCGGCATGCTCCGCAGAGGGATGGATCCTCGGGGCTGGCGGCTAGACGCCTCTCCAGCGCTAAAACCTCCGCTCCAACTGCTCTATCTCTGCATCCCTCCACCGGCTGGCCCCCCGAGTGTAGTCACGGCAGAAGAGCCGGGCGCGCACCTTCCCCATGTCCCACCAGCGCCGCGCTGAGGGAAAGGCACTCCTCTATCCCCGCCAGGCCAGCCAGAACTCCCGGAAGGACGCCATGAAGCCCACATCCTCCAGCAAGCTGTTGTTTAAATGCCAGTAGGCTGGCCCCAGCCTCTCTGCCGTCAGAGAGGCCATCACGGTCACCAGATGGTGATCCAAGAAGGGGGATGGCCGTATGCTGGAGGAGTAGGCCCGCAAGAGATGGTGACGAGAGAAATAGATGCTGACCAACTGGGAGTTGCTCGACCGATCTTCCCCCACCCGGACAAAGGTGAAGGTGACGGTGTCGTCCGGGTGGTGGTCCCGCCAGACGTCCACCAGGGAGTGGTGGTCTGTAATCTCCCAGAGGACGTCGGCAGCGGCCTGGCACTGCTCGGTCCCCGTGCGGTCCCGCTCCTTGAGGGTGGTGTTAAAGTCCCCACCCAGGACCAGGCACTCGCGAGGATCCAGAGGACCGAGGAAGGCGGCCGCCCGCTGAAAGAACCACACCCACTCCGGGCCCACATTCAGGGCATAGACGTTGACAAGGTTCAACATCAGCCCATCCATGTGGACCCGGAGATGCAGCAGACGGCCCAGCACAACCTCGGTGATCCCCAGCACCTCAGGCTGCAGGTTGGGGGAGAGCAGGGTGGCTACTCTACCCATGAGGGCAGAGAGGTGACTCAGGTGTACCCCGTCCCCCCACTCCAGCCGCCAGCTGGCCTCAGCGAAAGGGAGAAGGGCAGGACACCCCAAGACGTGAGGGTCAGGGGGCAGCAGCAGGCCCCCACAGACAGCCAGGGGAGGCAAGCAGGCAGGCAGGGCCCCCAAGAGGGAGCAGCAGCAGGGGCTCCCCAGAGCAGCAGGCTCCCCAACAGCTATGAAAGGGGGCTGGAAGGCATGGATAGTAGCCCCAGGCTCCAGAAAGCCCTGATCCCTGGGTAACCCAGCTGGAGGCTATTTCAAGGTAATTGGGCCAGTTAGGCCACCTGGAGCCTATCAAAGTAACTGCCCCAGCAGTTAAAAGCCTCCACTCCAGGCAGGCCAAGGAGACTGAAAGGGAGTTAACAGCTGGAGCTGCCCTGCCCTGCCCTGCCCTGCCCTGCTGCAGCTACAGAGCTTGGGACTACCATCCATTGCTGCTACCATACCAGACACGGAAAGGGTCCAGCTGTGGAAAACAGAACAACCCTTCACACCACTACCAGGGAGCAGGCCACAAGCCGTGGGGCTGTGGACAGGCGACCCAGGGAAGGTAGTCGGTCTCAGGGACTAAGCAGTGTGAGACCACTCCTTGCAGGGTCCCTGGGTTGGGGCCCAGGGTAGAGGGTGGGACCGGGCCCCCCTGCTCCCCTCCCAGTCGCACTACCGGTGTGGCCGGAAGAGCGCAGAACCCACAGGGTGGAGTAGACCCTCCCTGCCACACTGGGGACAGACCCCGGATGAGGTACTGCATCCCTGGACAAAAAATGTCCCTAGAAAAGTGCCCAGTTCACAAAATGTATCCCCAAATACCCTTACTTTTAATTTCTTCTGTTGGTTAATGTGTCTAATGCATTTATGCATTATACAGAAATATCCAGACCGTTTCTATTATTGTTATTATTACTATGAGCGATAACGGTACAGCTGCACTGCAGTTGCCATAGTTACGACGCTGACTGAATGGCAGATGATGTAGAACGCACTCCAGATTCGGCGTAAAGTGAAAATGGCATTGCAAAAAGAGCAGAAATGCTACTTTAACAGCCAGCTTCAAAAGGATTTTCCATATTTACAACCAACCAGAAAAGAAACATCGGTATTGTGTTCAATATGCCAGTCAGGATTTTCCAGTTCAAGTGGAGGCAGGACATCTATAAAACAACACGCAGGTACCTCGAGACACAAAGCTGCTCTTACAAGTACGTTCTAGTTCAAGTTCTGTTGCTAATTCCTTTTGCAAAGCTGAGCCAACAGAGCGTGAGCATGACCTTGCTTTGTAAGAATTGCATATTCTGCCATTAGACATAATCACAGTTTCAGGTCAGTGGACTGTACTTCCAATTTCAATAAAAAATTCATTAACCTAAAAGTCTCATGTGTGCAGACAAAGTGTGAAGCAATAGTTCCATTTTTTTTTTCCTCTACGGGCAAATAATGAACTAATTGATGCCCTGAAAGATGTTGAATACATGTCGTTGTCTGTTGAGACATCGAATCATGGCCATGTAAAATTGCTTCCTGGCTTGGTTGGTTATTTCAAGGCTTATGAAGGCCATTCATGTGTGCAAACCAAAGCTGTGGATTTTGTTGAACTTTGAAAGGAAAGATATCAGGACTTACTGCAGCTGAGATAATAAATGTAATGAATAAGTATGGAATAGAAAATAAGATCGTGGCATTCTCAGCAGATAATACAAGCACAAACTTTGGTGGCCTGTACAGACGTGGAAGAGGAAATTCACACGCTAAAGTGTAAGCAGTGGCCCTCCCCTGCTGAGCCAGCTAAAGGTGGGGGGCACTCTATTTGCACGGGGACTGTATTCGCATAAGCACACCTAGGTGCTCAACATGATGGGAAATGTCAGTTCTTGGCTGGTGTTGGGTTACAAATCACTTTAGTGCTAATTGCAGGGGTAGTGAAATGCTGCCCCCTTATTGTATGAACAAATGGCAGCAGAACTGTGCTTAGCCTGGTCTGATGAAAGATTTGCTGTTATCTGAACTGAGCTCAGTGAGCCAGGCTTTCCCATGCCAGAGCACTGGGAATGTAGCAGAGGGTGAGACAGGTTTTCCTGTCTGAGTGTATGGGGTCTGTCTAAAAGCCCTATGCATGGTTTGACTGACTATTCCCACTGCTCAAAGATAGAGCTAAACAGGAATTTCTCCTGGAGTCTTTTGTTGTGTTAAAGCCAGGCACAGTGTTTCTGCATCAGCACCAGGGCTCCCCCACAAAGTGGGGGCTGAAATCACTGCAGGTCCAGTGACCTAAATGAGTTCATCTCCCACCAAGGGAAGGAGGATGCTGTGCTTGCCCTACTGACTATCGTAGCTGCACCATTCACCTCTCCATCACTGGGCTTAGCTAGCACCCCTCTGCTGGCTACACCACGTGCCGTTCTGCCAGCTGTGCTGCCTGCTATTTTAGTGAGAAAACTACTTAGAGGCCCAGAAGAACCAGGCATCGTGACATGTCCTACTATCTTAACGTGTCAAGATCTTTCTTCGATACAGCCCTAAAATACATGCATGCATGGGAAAAGCATACAGCTTGTCCAGACAAACTTCACTCTGTCCTGGCTTGAGTTCTTTAACAAAGTGATCAAGAACACTGAAATTCTAAAACAGATATGCTCATCAGAGAAATACAGCTCTTAATCCAGCGAGCGTCTCTGATGCTGTCAGTATAAGGAATACTGGTGAGTACAATTTCTTATGTGTGCCCAGGCATGGGAGTTTTCCATCTATCGATGATTTCCATCTTTTAGACCTTTTGGGGGAGTATGAAAAATTAAGAAGGACTTTTTTGTATTACTATACATATAAACTGCATAAAACCATTTTATTTATAGTTTTATAGTGGGCCACTCAGTGGTGAACATCATTTCTGCTCATCTTATTTAAATCACTGCACTCTTTATGCCCAAACTATCGTTGACTGTCTGGTTGTGTGATGGTTGTATGGAGGTTAATCTGTAGATGGATTCCAATAGCAGAAGCAATAAAGCCGTCATGACAGTTTTCTTGAAAGGCAGAGATAACACCGCACTCCCTGATAAATATGCTGAAAAGAAATGGCGTTGGCAGCGATGTAAAGAAAGAGATTAATTAAATAGATCATATGGCCAGTGCATATGGAAAACTGACATTCCCAAGCAGTGTTTTTGTATTGTTTTAACCATTGACTGAATTGCTTCTTTGGTGTGACATCACATCCGTGGCAAACATTTGCATATCTGTTTTGTATTAGTAGCGTCTATATGCAACTGTTAAAATAGAAGTGCTAAAAATAATTTGCCTCACTACGCTCCACAAATTACATGTTCAATCTTGGCTACTTTGCTGAACTTTCCCTGTGTGTCTCCCGATTTGGTTTACAAAATATGCTCATCTTGACATGGCTGGAGTTAAAGAACTACAGGCCCCATTTGCTGAACTTCAGCACAAAATCAGGCTGAGGCATTACAACAAGCTAGAACTAAGCAAAGAGAAGATTTGTCACTGGCTCAGAGAGTAAGAGACCAACCGACAGCAGAATTAAGAAGCCCTCTGCTATTTCTGCCCCACGGGAGCAGAAGGTCACAGAATTCAATGGGCTTCTGACGGGACCAGGAGACATTACGGTAGGGGAATGGCTCAAGTCTGTGAAGGCTGCTATGCCTGAGCTAAGAGTACCTGAAGACGATCATGTGGACTTCATAGAGGAACATCTCAAGGGCCAGGCCAAGGCCACAGTAAAGTTCGTGGAAATGGCAGACAAGGGAGATGTGGAAAAGCTATTTGAATTCCTCCTCGACGTGTATGGAGACAAGGTACCTATAACAAAACAATGAGAGTCCTGCAGAAATTTGTTAGTCTTTAAAGTGCTACAGGACTCGCGTGGTTTTTGCTGTATACAGACTAACATGGCTACCCTCTGGAACTTTTCACCATGGAAGGTACCTGTAGGAACCCGACAAAAGGAAACCTTTGAGAGAAAGCAAGAATCCGGTTAAACTGTCCAGACACACGTGTTCGACCACCCGGGGACAATAAGCAAAGTGGAGCAGGGAAGCCGCTCAGTATGTTCCAGACCCAGACGTGGTCCCGAAGGAGCAGTTAGTGCTGGGGCTCCAGGGTGATTCTCTCCGCCGTGAAATGAAAAGGAGATTTAAAGAAGAGCCCGGTAAGAAGTTCCATGAACTCATGCGAGTTGCCATTACATGGTCTGAAGAACAGGAAATTCCTGTGGAAGAGACACCCAAAGCCCTCGCAAAACACTGGTGTGTCTGCTATGGCTATCTGACATGGTGACACTTGGTTCAGAGCAGGAATTTTGAGTCAGAGGCAATGACTGAATTGTGCGAGCTGTACGGCATAGCCAGACGCTGAAGGACACCCCAACTTCCACAAGGAAACGCTCAGTGCGAGAGGTTTAACCAGACAATGCATGGCCTGCTAAGGACATTCCCGCTGGGAAGGAAGCGGGCAGGAATCCCTCCGTGAGCTGGTGTTGGCCAACAACACCACATCCATTAGTCAACGGGCAATGCTGCTTTTTATCTCCTGGTCGCGAGAGATCCTAGGTTGCCATTAGATACTTGGAGGAGAGTAAAGAGTTAAAATCTGTACAAGTGGTCAGGCCTAAATTACAGGGAAAGGGGTCCTGGCACGGGCAAATCTTGTTTCTGTTAATTGGTGTGAATTTTAGTTAGAGTCTCTTCTCTCTCTTCTTTCCCTCCCTTCCTGGCCATCTGCGCAGGGAATGAGGCTAATAAAACAACTATTGCTATTTCTGTGCAAGGCCTTGGTGGGAAGACAGCATTATCTTCCTTCTCCCCCCAGCACACCTTTACTTCAAAGAACATTAGTGTAAAACTGATAGGTGTTGAGGTGATGTGCCTGCCCTCTGTATGATAATCCTGTAAACAACAAACATGGGCGGGTGTAATTGTATTAATTGTATTAATTAATTGTATTAATTGTATTAATCATACAATTGTATTGTATCATGATTGTATAATAATTGTATTAATCATTAATCACCTAGCACAATGGGGTCCTGGGCTGTTACTCTGGCACATGGGTACTACCGTATTACACCTAATAAATAGCAATCACCATATACAGCACCTAGCATTGAGGGGTCCAGGACATGACAATAACAATAAGATATTTCAACTCTCTCTTCTCCAGCAGAGGTTGAGCAGCAGGCACATTACCAGACAGCTACTGCTGTCTCTTTCGATGGAGCTGCCCTCCTGAACGCATTGTTTCCAGGTGGAATTAAACTTCCACCATGGGACTGATAAGCCTGAACCAAAGCTACAGGGGCCAGTTTGAGAGCAAGAATGCAGCACCAGCCTCATAAACCTCTGCCATGCTGCAGCCACGAGGGGGCTGAAGATGCCCACTGGCTCATTCGCAAGTATGTGTCTGTGCCAGGAGAATGCCGGGCAAACTGGAAGTAAAAAACAATGAGCTGGTCAATAAACCTGCCTTTTTGTCTGGCTCTGGATGCTGGGGACTGAGGCAGAGGCTGGAGCAGACATTGAATAGAGTGGAAATCGGAACGTCCTGGTGGATGTTTGGTGTGCCAAGCAAGGACTGTGTCCGGAACGAACACAGGGTGTGGGAAGGTGGCACGAATTATAGAAAAGTTGAGGGAGTCCCAGCTTAGCTGGTTTGGCCAGGTGAAATCAGACAAATTTCTGGGAAACAGGAAGGGGAAGGTAAGAGGCGGGTGGGAGGGCCCAAATCGAGCTGGGTGGATGGCACACAAAAGGATCTGATGAACTGCGGAGCCGCTACAAACAGACTGCAATGGAGCAGGAGGATCAGAGATCTGCGGCTAAGGGAGAAGAAGAAGGTGTCGCAGTCCCCCAGAGCTTCCCATGTGTCTGACCATGATGCGGGCTCCCTGGGAACGACCCCTTCTTATTGTGAGGCCAAGGCTCCCAAGGAGGGCCCCACAGCTCTGCTACTTCAAGACTAAGTCCCTGACGCAAGCATTTCTTTTTCATACCATTATTCCTTCGGCTTGTCCCAGAGAGTTTGCACCCTTCTGGTGGATGAACTGACGTTCTCCCAGCCTGTGTTGTCCAATTTCCCCATTGGGGTCTTTCAAAGCCTAGTCTTAGGTCATGGAACTGCTTTTATATGCAGAGAGACTAAAAAGACGAGGGACTTTCAGCTTGGCAAAGAGATGACTAAGGGCTGTGGACAGAGGGCTAGAAAATCATGAAATGGGTTGGAGAAAGTTGACTAGAGCAGCGGTTCTCAACCTTTTTTTTTGCGAGTACCACTTAACCACTATGGGATCAGGTCAAGTACCACTTTGCAGAAGGTCTCAATTTATTGACATGGAAACATTTGTGACATTCATATATGAATAACATGATTCTCAATGTGTTAAAGTAGAAACACCATATAAATGTTAACAAATAAAACAAAATTTTAAGTCATTGAATTTATTAAATAAAAATAAGTTACTTTGACAAAACGAAATAAACCTAATGCAGTGGTAGCAAAGTTAATGTGAACGTTGGGCCTGGACACTGGAAACTAGCATTTGCATGTCAGGTTCAATTGTAGTTAGTTTTAATTGAAGATCGGGCTCAAGGTTTAATTTTGTCCGGTATTTGTTTTTGATTGTTAACGTAGCAGAGAAGCCAATTTCGCATAAATAAGTTGTTGTAAATGGAAGTAAAAACTTTATCGCTCTCGTGGACAGAGAGGTGTATTCAGTCTTTCTCCTCAGACAAAATTCACACAATCCAACATTTTTTTAATTCTGTTTGAAGACCTCCATCGCAGGAAAGTTCAATCAATGCTTCTTTCTCTTCAAGTGATAGACTCTCAGGAAGAGATTCTGAAAAAGGGTTTCTTATCCATAATTGTTCAGAATAATCTTCATTGAAATACTCTTCAAAGCTTTCAATGAGCATTTGGCAGTGGCATTTTATACCATTGAGAAGTTGAAGATCAATTTCAATTTCAATTTCATTTTCAACAACAAAGCGTTTCAAAGTTGGAAAAGACTGTAAATTTTTTTTGAAACTGTGTCTTTCATCATAAGGCATTTCTTAATCATCGCCTTAATTTTGTCATTTACCATGAATGCTATTTTCGTTGGTCCTTGCAAACTCAAATTTAAGTCATTCAGACGATTGAAAATATCAGCTAAATAAGCTACTTTTGCCAACCACAGCTCATGAGAAAATCGATTCCGAAGTTCAAAGTCAGTTTCCATGAGAAATATTTGAACTTCTGAACGGAGTTCGACCAGCCGATTCAACATTTCACCACGGGACAACAATCTTACCTCGGACGGAACCACTTACCAGACTTAAATTTTTCCCAGTTGAAATAAATAAATAAATAACATATCCAAAGAACCGGGTCTCCAGGTTGTTTCATTCAGTGCAAGAAAATTAAGGGGAGGTGAATCCACCCGGGAAGCCAAGAACCCCTTGGAGGGGAGAGGGGCTAACAGAAGATGCAGGGTGTATTTGAGTGCGGTGTGGCCACTGCATAGGGGGAGGAATCAGGAGAGAAGCTTCAGCAGCAGGCTGCTCCTGGAGCCCCACCCGCTGTGCCAGAGGCTGCTCTGCATTCGGCTGTGGTTAGATTTGCTCTGATCCCTGCGAAAGTCGATGAACCCACTTTCAACTGGGCGCAGACGGACTCGGAAGCGCAGCCCTTCATGACAATCTGTGCTGGATTTCCACCTGGGGAGGGGTGGGGAGGGAAGCAGGCGATTGTTTCCAGGGCAGTGGCTCCGCGCCTCGAGCTGGAATAGGCCACAACAGCCCGGCCACCTCATCAGGGCTCTGCTAAGGTTCCCCACAGCCTCCATCTCTCCCTCTGCTCTGCTCCCCCAGCCTGCCTGGGCCTGGATGTTTCTGACGCAGACTCACTGCGTGTCCTCGAAGAAGTCACTTGCAGCCCCAATCCAAAGCCCACCGACGACACCCTGATTGGATCAGGCCTGTGTTAGCCCCACGTCTCATCTAGCAAAGCAGCAGCTCAGTGCTGGTCCCAGAGGTGGGATCTCTAAGACAGATGGCTTCATAGTGAGTTAAGTGACCCTCCAAAAGTAGCTTCAATTCCCAGCCCTGCCAAAGCCTTTCTTTTTTGACCTTAGGCACATCTCATCGCTCTGTGCCTCGGTTTCCCCATCTTGAAAATGGGGAGAACGATCCTTCTTTTGCCTGCTTAGATTGCGGCCCCTTTGGGGGAGGGCCAGTATCTCACTATGAGTCCTTTACCCTCTGGCAGAGGAGAGGATTCCGATCTCGGTCGGGGGTCTGTGAAGCACCTGGCATGACAGGTGTAGGCCAGTTCCTACCATGAAGATCTTAGAGCTTAAGCTACACACAGGCAACGAATGGGAGGAGAACCAGAGACACCGGGAGGGGAACACCCTGGCCCAGGGAGACACTGGAGGCCTGTCCTGGGAAGAGAACCCAGGTGTACTGATCTGCAGCTGATATCTTTAGCTAGCAGACCCCACAGAGGGTCTCGCTTCTGATCTACCCAGGGGAGGAAATAGGAGGGGAGGAAACAACAAAGGAAAAGAACTCCAGAATAAAGGAACGGAAGTTACCAAATGTGATGCTTTCAGCGATGACAACACAGTGGGTCTCGTCTCCAGTACAATCTACGCTCTCTTCAGTGCATTGATCGGTGAACAGAGCAACACAGGCTGGGCAGTGCCGGCCATTGGGTTTGGTGTCGGTGGGGGGAACTGGGAGGAAGCAGAGCAAACACGGTCAGCTCGGGGGACAAGCCCCAGCAGGCATCGGGGCTGGGAGAGCAGCTGGGGCCTGAGCAGCTCGGCCCTGGTGCCCCCTGCAGGGGGAGCTGTAGCTCTGGAGGGAGTGGGGGGTAGCGGGGAGGTTTGCAGCAGGGAACCTGGATCCTAAGAGCCCCACCCACTAGACTCCTCCCACCCAGGGGCTGAGTGTGGTTCCATGGGGCGCCTCCTTCAGGGCAGGAGGACCAGTCTCAGGACGTTAACGTGGGGGAGGTGCCAGGCAGCTGGACGTGCGGGGGGTGGAGGTGGAGATGGGGAGATGTACCTGTAACATTGATTGCTCTGCAGGCCTCTCCCACACAGCAAGCGACGCTTGTCCGTATTGTCAGTCCCTTCCCCAAATTCACAGAGATGGGGCCGGCTTTGCAGTAGCTCGATGTCACACAGCCCTTGAGAAAGCTCTGGGTCTTCAGTCCCACTGCACAGGTGGACAAGACAGAGATTTGTTCCCCTTCCACTCCCTCCCCTTCGACGCTGTCTTCACATTGACGCCATGCGCCATTATCCTTCCTTCACCCATGGGGAAACTGAGGCACAGAGAAGGGCCGGTGACTCACCCGAGGTCTCGCAGGGATAGATAAAGTGATTTCAGCACCTAAACCAGCGGCAATGCATGGGAGGGCATGCGGGGTCTCAGGTCAGTCCCTGCTCCACTGCCCTCTTTTCCAAGGAAGGGCTGACCCAGTTTAGATGCTCAACTCCTGGCCAGGGCTTCCCAGCTATGGATCCCAAGCAGAGCTGGGTGCCCCCTTGCAGCCGGGACTTAGGGGGCTGAAGTCCAGGTGAGGGGTAGAGCTTAGCCCCTCTCCTCGGCATTTCCTATTGGCTGGCTTAGAATCCTAGAAGATTAGTGTTGGAAGGGATCCCAAGAGGTATCTAGTCCAACCCACAGCTCAAAGTAGGATCAACCCCAACTAAACCATCCCAGCCAGGGCTGTGTCAAGCCGGGCCTTAAAAACCGCTAAGGATGGAGATTCCATCACCTCCCTAGATAACCCACCCCAGTACTTCACCACCCGCCTAGGGAAAAAGCTTTTCCTAATATCCAACCTAGACCTTCCACACTGCAACTTGAGACCATTGCTCCTAGTTCTGTCATCTGCCACCACTGAGAACAGCGTAGCTCCATCCTCCCTGGAACCCCCCTTCAGGTAGTTAAAGACTCCTATCAAATCCCCCCTCATTCTTCTCTTGTGCAGACTAAACAAGCCCAGTTTCCTCAGCCTCTCCCCATATGTTAAGTGCTCCAGCCCCCTAATCATTTTTGTTGCCCTCCGCCGGACTCTCTCCAATTTCTCCACATCCTTCCTCCAGCAGGGGGCCCAAAACTGGACACAGTACTCCAGATGTGGCCTCCCCAGTGCTGAATAGAGGGGAATAATCACTTCCCTCGATCTGCTGGCAACATGCCTACTAATACAGCCCAATATACCATTAGCCTTCTTGGCAACCAGGGCACACTGCTGACTCATATCCAGCTTCTTATCCTCTGTAACACCCATGTCCTTTTCTGCAGAACCAATGCCTAGCCCGTCGGTCCCCAGTCTGTCGCTGTGCATGGGATTCTTCTGTCCTAAGGGCAGGACTCTGCACTTGTCCTTGTTGAACCTTAGGCTGCTGCCCGCTCGGTGCGCTGGCTTTTGTGGATCCATCGTCAGTGGGCCCCTGGCGCACTGGCTGTCTCATCCCCAGGGAGTTCGGGATAGGACGGCTGAGCGGCAGGCCCTGTTGGGGAGCTAACTACAGGGTCTGGCATGGAACCCAGGCGTCCTGGCTCCTTCCCTGCTGCTCAGACCCATCCACCAAACTCAGTTCCAGGAGCTGGGACTAGGAGAGGACCCAGGCGTCCTAGCTCCCCAGCCTGTTCACTGACCCATGTTAGCTGGGTCCATCTCAACCAGTGCTTAATTTGTCCCAGGGCTGACAGTTCGCAGCCCCAGGACCTCTGGGCTTGCTGCATCAGTTATGAAAATAAAAAAATGTCTTGAGCCCCGGAACCTAATTGCTTGACCCTCAGCACCTCTTTCCTTACAAACTAGGCTCTGATCTCACCTACCCAATGTGGTTTCTGTCCGAACGATGCCACAAGAATCTTCCCGAGCACCGCAGGTCTCTAGGGCGCCCATGCAGCTGTGTCCTAGGGCAAAGCAAACCTCACACTGCAGACAGGCCCCTAGAGAGGGAGAGAGAACACGAGTCACCTGGATTTGTCCCTCCCTCGCCTTCCCCTGAGCTCTGCGAGGCACCCCGGGTACAGCGCCCGGGTGTCCCTCATCCACCGCGCTGCCCCAGGTTTGGCCCTGCTCCCAGCTGGCTACAGACATTTCATGCTGCTCCGTGGCTGCATCTCCCCGGTTGTGCTGCAGTGTTTAGTTCCCCAGTGGTTTTTCCCACCTCACAAATAAGAGAGGAGATTCCCCACGGCTGTGAGCTGGTATCTCTCTCTCCAACACGGGGCATCAAGGGCTGATGGACACCTGCCAGGGATTGCAGAGCAGCTCTACGCCCCACGGCCACCGCTGGGGACCTGGACCCATTGACTCCAGTGGGGCTATAGCCAATTGATACCTGGTGGGGAGCAGACAAAAATGCCCTTTGAATTGCCAGGAGCTCCTGTTACTGAAATTCACTCCACTGCCTTTCGGAAAACTGACAATCCCTTTTCAGAAATATCCTTGGCTTCTGCCCAGCCCTGAATCATGCCAAGTCAGGACACGGTTCTAGTGACTTAAAGTATGACTATTTTCTCGCATTTCCACAATTGTTTGTCATGGCGACTATGTGACTTCCAGCCGTCTTGTCCCCTGCTGTTGTCAATCAGACACTCTGAACCAGGCCCTGTTATTCTGTTGCTGCTTTACCGTTACATTAATTAACAGATTTAGATGCCAGGCTGCTCTGAGCTTTCAGTACATTGGAGAAGTCAAGAAATCAGCCCTTGTAGGGACAGAGCCTCACTCACCCACCGCCAGGAGAGCAGTGAGGATGCAGATGGCAAGAGAAGCCTTCATGGTGATGGGGAAGCGGTAGGTTGGTGCTGTAGCCAAAACTCTGGCTGGGGGATTTATCACAGCCGGGCTGAAATGAGATCAGAAGAGAGATTGCACATGCATGATCCGGTCGATAGAGTAGGTGGATCCACAGAGCTGTTAGCCACAGTTCAGAGGTAGCCACAACTCAGACACCTTCATGACTAGTATGTTCATGGCACCCACACAGAACAGTCGGATACAAATCTGAAATGATCCTGCTGGAAGGCTGCGGCCTAAGATGACTTTTTTCTGGGAATCAAGAATGATCAGCCACAAGAAGCACAAATAAGGAGACAAAGCAGACAGCTTTCTAAACAGAAGGAGACAAAGCAGACTGCTCCCTATGGCAGCGAGAGACAGCGCAGCCCACCTTGTTCTAGGCTGCTTCTTTGCAGACTGCTGCTGGTCCCACGGATCCCTACAGAGCCCCCAGAACTGACAGTGGCACCAGGAAACCCCACTCCCCCGACCCACCCACTCTTAAAGTGAGAGCTTGCCATTGCAAACAGTCCTCAACACACAACGTCCAGCTGCCTGCAAAGTGGCTCTCAACCATGCACTACTTTTAACAGCGGAGGGATCCCAGGGCCCAGGCCAGGCCAAACCCATATCCCTTCTCCAGTGGGAAATTCCTTCTGTGTCCCCCTCCTTGCAGATCTGGCCTGGGGTCTCTGAACCAACACCTCAGGTTCCCCGGGGGAGGAGGAAGAATAGTACTGACCTCTCTGCCCTCGAGGTGGGGTTTTGCACCCCACACTACATAGAAGCGGTATCTTCCCCACCCGCTTTCGGTCACTCACATTGCCACAGACCAACAGACAGCCATAGACTGGGGGGAGAAATTCCTCCTCCCGCCTGGCAGCAGCAAGCTCTGCCATCTCCCCCCTGCCCCCACACCCACCACTGTGCACTGTACTTGGACACATCCCACCCTTTGGGAGATGTCACAGCATTGCCAGTGCTCTGCAGCTGCCTGAGTTTGCCCACATGTGGTTGGGAGCTCACCCATCCACTGCTCTCCTCTGCCCCATGCTCCCTGGTCAGGGGCGACAGAGCTGATTTTCTGGTCCTGTCTGAAGGAGTCCAAGAGTTTACACGGGAATCAGAGAGTCACCTCTCCGGTGCAGAGGCAGGCGGCTCTCTCACCCCTCGTCCCCGCAGTCTCAGCAGCTGTTTGCGCTGGGCAGAAACCTGGAGCTCACTTGTGTTTCCTCTTTGATGTGACCCTGCTGCACCCATCAGCTACCACGTTTGTATGCTGGCTCTTCCCTTCATTAACATACATATGGTGGAGCAGTGGGGCTCGGAGCCAGGACTCCTGGGTTCTATTCCCAGCTCTTGGAGGGAAGTGGGATCTAGTGGTAAGAGCAGAGGGGCTGGAAGCCACGACTCGTGGGCTCTAGGAACGACTCTGGGATGGGGCATATGGTCTAGTGGGTAAGAGTCGGGGGCTGGGAGTTAGACTCTCAGGTTCTAGCCCTGGCTCCAACAGGAGAGTGGGGTCTGTGGGTTAGAGCACCGATAGCACAGAGGGGTCTTACTTACCAAATGCTCCTGAGAGTAAAGCTGACCTGACGTGAAGCAGGTGGCAATTCTGCAAAGTGTGAACGCCGTACCGATCCGTCACTCTTTCCTGTCACAGCAGGGCTGTCGCTGTCTCTTTTTATAGAAGGGCTCAGGTACCTGCTGTGATGCTATATAGGACCTTCAATGGATCTGCGTGTTTCGACAGGTAGTCTGTAAGTTTCTATTTCCCTCCCTGGCCCTGCCCAACTTTTGGGCATCTGAGCACACTGACACATTCTCCTCCCTTCCTTCCAGGAAATCGAATTAGAGGAAAGAGTGAAACCAGCTCCCCTGGGAAGCTTGGGGATGGCAATGTGGGGCAGCAGGGCACACAAGGGACAGGACGGCAGGACTCCTGGGTTCTGTTCCTGTTCTTGGGAGAAGCGGAATCCAGTGACTAGAGAAGTGGGGGTGGGAGCTCGGGTGCCTGGTTCTATACAGTGGAAAGTGGGGCATAGTAAAAATAGAGTTGCATGAGCCTTGGAAATCTGGGTTCCATAAGGTCTCGTAGGTTAATACAGGATGAAGGGGGCCTGCAGGTCCGGACTCATGGATTCCATAGAGAAGTGAGTTGGGTCTAGTAGATAAAACCAGTTGTCTAGACTCCTGGGCCCAGCTCTAGGAGGGCAGTGGGGTCTAGTGGTTAGAGCCAAGACTCCTGGCTTCTACTCCCAGATTTCGGGGGGAGCATGGTCTAGTGGGTTGGAGCAAAACTTGGACCTAAAACACCTGGGTTCTCTTCCCAGCTCAACCAATCCTTCCGTGCCCCTGGGAAAGTCACAGGAACTCTCTCTCCTTTCCATGGCGTACATTATAACAATATTGCCCAGCTCCACCAGATCTCTTATGAACCTTTGCAAAGTTCTTGGTTCATTGACATGCTGGGCATGAGGGATAAAACTCATAGGGTGTTTTTGGTCCTTTCCCTCCTTTGTTCCATTGACACGCATGTTCAGCCCCATTTAAACGCAGCATGGTATTGAGGGACCAGGGCATGAAAACAATCAGGGCCACAGGATGCAATCGAGATACAACCCAACGGGCAACCAAGGAAACTGATTCTACCATGCTGGCAAAATCATTCCAGGGCTTTGACTGACCTTAAGAACAGAGATAGTTTTTATTTGGGAGTAGCCTCCATCAGCCCCAACTCCCACACACTGCGTCAGAAATGTTATGCAAGAGTAGAGCTGGATTCCCGCACCCAACCCAGAGGAAACGTCAGATTCAATTTTTAAAAAGAAACTGAAAACCTCAAAAATCTGAAAATAAAAACATTTGTGGGAAATTGCAGGGGGAAGGAGAATTTCAGCCACAAAATGAAAATAGTTCAGATGAAAATAAAAAAGTAATGTTGGTTGAAAAGTGCATAAAACTGGATAATTTTGGGCTAGTAACTGCTATAAAGTGAACAATTTTGGGCCTAAAAGTGAATGATTTTCAGCCTAAACCCACAAATGTTTTAAACCCAAGCTACTAAAACACGAGCAGTGGTCAGCAAAACACAGCTGAAAAAAGTGACTGAAAAATGAACAATTTTTGGCCATATACTGTCAAAACCAAACCTATTTTAAGGCCAAAAAAAGTCAAAAAGTGGAAAATGTTTGAATTCACAAGTGCACCATTTTCAAGCAAAATGACCCAGAAACAGAACAGTTGTCAGATGAAAACAGAACTAGTTTGGCCAGAAAACAAGCAATTTTTGGCCCAAAACTTCCAAAATCTTTGGACTCAAACCTGGACAATTTTTAGTCTAAAATTTCAGAAAACATGACAATTTTCTGCCAAGAAATGCAAAGAATGTGGCCCAAAACAGCTGAAAAATGAATAAAATTAGATGGGGGTGGGGGAGGGTTGACAAAAATGGAAAATTTTAGAGGAAAGCAGGCCCTTGTAGTGTTGAAAATAATGATTTTCAAGGAAAAATGGGAAATTTTCTCAAAGCTACTCGGGGAAGTGCCAGGGGGCTGTTGGCCCCTCACTGAAACCTGTGTGTATGGGAGAGGGGGAGGGAGGGGTTGGTCGGCCCACTCCCAATACCAAAAGAACAGGGAAGGGCTGAAGAGAAGTCAGGATCCTGTGACTGACAGATCCCAGGGCCAATGGGAGAGGCCAGCATTCCAGGCCTGCTCGATTGACAGGGCAGCAGGCCAATGGGGGAGTCAGGAGCCCTGGGCCCGTCCTCCGTGTGAGCTGGGGCTGCCTGAGGCAAGGCAGAGCTGAGGGGAGAGCAGCCGCCCGAGCTGGGCTGGGGCCAGAGCAGCAGCCAGAGCCAGAGGGGCCGGAGCTGGGGGCTGGAACTGCCTGGAGCCAGGAGCTGGAGTCGCAGTTACCAGCTGCACCGATGGGGAGCTGGGGCAGAGCACAGCAGAGGGCCCAGCGCAGGGAGACGTTGCCAGACATGAGGCCTGGCAGGGGGGATGTGATGGGGAGAAGGGCCCTGCCTGAGGGCGTGTGGACCCGCCAGGGCAGGATCTGACCCGTGGTGTCACCGCAGCACAGCCGGGGCCTGGGACGGGTGGGGAACAGGCTGTGAACTTCCCTTCCATCCCAGCACCGCTGGTTGTGGTGCCCCCGTGCCCACAGGGCAGCGTTACTTCTTCTTTTCACCTTTTCCTTTTTTCGCCTTGTTTTTCTTACAGCTGCTGTGTAAGAGGCTGTGTTTGGTTTGACGTTAACGCAGTGATCAGGGGGCAGGGAGGCACCCGGTGAGCAGAGAGCCCCCCGGAGCAGAGACTTCCTAGCCCCTGGCCCAAGTGACCATGACAAGGTTGGGGGTCGAGCCCCCAGGGATCCTGGGCCCAGCCTTGTCGGGGTTACGAGGACTCTGCCGCATGAGAGAATGGAAGGGGAGTGCCCGAGGGCAGGCTGCCTACAGGTGAAGGGAGCAGGAGTGAGGACTCAGATCCTGTCGCCATCCCATTCCACCGGGGCCGTGCAGGAGCCAAACAAGTTCCCCGCAGTAGCGGACCATTGCCCCGCTTATATAATTGGCATCACGAATCTGCGGGATTCACCTCATTGCTTCACTGTTTGGATTCTGGTAGCATGGTCCAGGCCTGGTCGAGAACCCAACCACGGCTGGAAGTGAAGAACTACGGGCCTATTTTGCCGAACTTCAGCACAAATTCTCAGACCAGACTGAGGCATTACCACACGCTGGAACCGGACAGAGAGAAGCCTCATCGCTGGCTAAGGCTGTGATAGACCAACAGGCAGCAGAAGCTAAGAAACCCCCTACTATTTACATTGCACGAGAGCAGAAGGCCCCGGAGTTCAGTGGTTTCCCGACTAGAGCAGGAGACATTACAGGCTAGGCACAGTTCTGCTGCCTTCACACAATAAGGGAGACAACGTTGTGTTACCTGCAATTACCACTGAAGGGATTTGTAACCCAGCACCAGCCAAAGGGATTCCTTTGGGCAAAGCAGGCCCGTCATGCTGAGCCGCTAGCAGGGCAGGTGTGCTCATGTAAATACAGTCTGGTCCTGCATCCTTTTGCCCCCCTACCCTCTCCCTCCCCGCAGCCAGCTCAGCTAAGGACACTCTCACCAGTAAAGAAGCGAGGTTGGCAGGAACCTCCCGCTAAACTGGGGTTGGCCAAAGCAGCCACGTCCATTCGTTGACGGGTCCTGCTGGTTTTTTCTCACGGTCAGGAGAGATCCCCGGTTGCTGTTAGATGCTCTGGACAGAAGGGGCCCTCAGGACGGTCAGGTGAGCAATTTGAACAACTGAGTCAAAGGTCACCATGACAGGCTGAAGACACCTGATAAATAGCAATAATGAGGTACAGCACCTAGCGCAATGGGGTCCTGGGCCGTGACTGGGGCTGCTGGGGACTATCATGATACACCTAATAAATAACACCTAGAACGAGAGGGTCTCAGGCCCAGCAATAAAAATATGATATTTGATCTCTCTCCCCTCCAGCAGAGGTTGAACGGCAGCATGTTACCAGACAGCTGCTGCAGTCTATTCTGACAGAACAGCCCTCCGGAGCACGTCGTCTCTGGGGGAAGTTGAACCTGTCACCACAGGGTAGATAAGCCCAAACCTGCGCTAGAAAGGCTGGTGTGAGAGCACTAATGCAGCACCAGGCTCGTAATCCTCTGGCACAATGCAACCACTAGATCGGGCTGAAGAAACCCGCTGGCTCTTACACACCTAGTGTGTGCCGTAGGAGAATGCCGGGCAAACTGAAAGTAAAAACCAAGAAGCCGGTCACTAGGCCTGCCTTTGTGTCTGGCTCCGGAGGCTGGGGACTGAGGCAGAGACAGAAGCAGACGCCGAATAGAGTGGAAAACAGAACATTCTGGTGGATGCTTAGCGTGCCAAGCAAGGACCGTGTCCAGAACGAACACAGGGTGCAGGAAGGTGGCACCAATTATAGAAAAGCAGAGGGAGTCCTGGCTTAGCCGGTTTGGCCAGAGGAAAACAGACAAATATCTAGGAAACAGGATGTTAAGCTTAAAGGTGGAGGGTAAGAGGTGGGTTGGAAGACCCAGAAGAAGGTGGGTGGCTGGCACACTAAGGGATCTCACGAACAGCGGAACCGCTACAAACAGACTGCAATGGAGCAGGGGGACTTAGTGACAGGAGCTAAGGACAGAAGAAAGTGTCGCAGAGCCCCAGAGCTTCCCGTGCCTCTGACTGTGATGCAGGCTTTCTGGGAACAACCTGTTCTCCCCATCTTATTGCTAGGCCCGGGCTCTCACGGGGGAGACCCACAGTGCCACTACTTCAAGACTAACTCCCAGCCCCAACATGTCCGTTTCGTAATGTGGCTCCTTCGGCAGGTCCCAACCCTGTTGGAGACCGAATTGATGTTCTCCTGGGCTGTGTTGCTCCTGGCCTCTGTTGACTGATCTTAGGGCATGGCACGGCTTCCATATGAGGCGAGATTAAAAAGATTAGGGCCGTTCAGCTTGACAAAGAGACGATGAAGGGGGGATGCGATAGAGAGCTAGAAAATCACTCAATGACCTGGAGAAATTGACTAGAGAATTGCTATTTCCCCTGTCCCGCAGTACTAAAACCAGGGGTCAACCAGTGACATTAACAGACAGCAGGTTTAATACGAACAAGAGACCGTACTTTTTCCACAATGCACAGTTAACCTGTGGAACTCATTGCCAGGGGATGTGGTGACAGGCAAAAGTATAATGGGGTTCAAAAAAGAGCTAGATCAGTTCATGGAGGATGGGGCCATCAATGGCAGTTAGCCAAGATGGTCAGAGACACAACCCCATATTTGGGTGTCCCTAAATCTCAGACTTCCAGAAGGAGGGAGGGGAAGAGACAGGTGGGTCTCTTCAAACTTGCCGTGTTCTGTGCACTGCACCTGAAGCTCTGGTACTGGTCACTGGGACACTGGGATAGCTGCACCGTTCACATAACCCGGTGCGGCCGCGCTTCTGTCCTTAACAGGCTTCTTGACGGCACCACCCATAGGAATTAATTTTTTCCCTGTTGTAATAACTAACTAAATAAAATTCCAAAGAATTTGGTCTCCAGTTTGATTTATTCAGTGCAACACTGTAACGGGGAGGTGAAACCGTCCGGGAGCTGGGAACCCCTGGTGGGGGAGAGCAGCTGACACAGGCTGTGGGGTGTACTTGAGGGCGATGTCACCATTGCGTGTGGTGGGGAATCAGAAGAGAAGCTTCAATAGGAGAAGCCCAGCGAGGGCTGGGAGGAGGAGCCCGGCTGCTCCTGGAGCCACGCCCCCTGCGCTGTAGGCCTCTCTGCATTCGGCCGTGGTTAGATTTGCTCTGATCCCTGTGAAGGTTTCTGGATCTGTTTTCAAGTGGGCGCAGAAGGACTCGGAAGCGCAGCCCTTCATGACGTCCTGCGCTGGATACCCACCTGCCTCTTTGGGGGGAAGCAGGCGAATGTCAGGGAGCAGCTCCGCTCCTCAAGCTAGACGAGGACATAACGGCTGCCCCCTCTTCAGGGCCCCTCCGAGGTGCCCCAGAGCCTCCATCTCCCCATCTGCTGTGCTCCCCACAGCCTCTCCCTTCTCCTCCGCTCTGACACAGACGCCCTGTGTATCCTTGAACAAGTCACTTGCAACCCCGATCTGGAGCCCACCAGTGACACCAGGATTGGATCAAGCCAATATTACCTTCCCCCTTCCCCAGCTCATCGAGCAAAGCAGCAGCTCAGTGCTGGTGGCAGTGGTGGGATCTCTAAGAAGGGTGGCTTTGTAATTTATTAAGGCACCTTGATGGGATTCTGCAAAACTAGGCTCAATTCCCATCCCTGCCACAGCCTTGATGTGTGACCGTAGGCAAGTCGCAGAACTTCTCTGTGCCTCAGTTTCCCCATCTTTTATAAGGGGAGAATGATTCTTCTTTTGCCTGTTTAGATTGCAGGCTCTTTGGGGCGGGGACTGTATCTCAATAGGAAGCGTTCATCATCTGGCAGAGGAGGAAACCCCACTATGGATCGGGGGTCTGTGAAGCACCTGACATGCCAGGGGCTCTCATTACTAAGCCAGTCCCTACTACGAATATCTTAGAGACTAACCAGATGCACAGGAAGGGAAAGACATTGGCCCAAGATCACACCAGAAACAAGAGCTGGGAACAGGATTCAGGTGTCCTGATCTGCTGTCGATACCTTTACCTAGCGGACTCCACACAGCGTTTCACTTCTGCCCTACAGGGGGACGGGAAACAAGAAAGAAAAATAACCCTTGAATAAATGAATGGAAGTTACCAGTAGTTAGGTTGTAGGTGACATTGATGCATTGGGTCTCAGCTCCTACGCAATCTATGGTCTCTTCACTGCACTGCCCGAAGAGGAACACGTAACAGGCTGGGCAGCGCCCGCCATTGGGTTTTGTGTCAGCCGGGGGCACTGGGAGGAAGCGGAGCACACGTGGTCAGCTCCGGGGGACGAGCCCGGGCAGGCATCGGGGCCGGGAGAACAGCTGGGGACTGCCCAGCTCAGCCCTGGTGCCCCCTGCAGGGGGAGATGTATCTCCAGGGACGATGAACAGGGGAGTGGCGTAGTTTGCAGCAGGGAGTTAACCTGGGTTGGGTCCAGGCAGCCGGAGGTGCAGGGGTGGGGCAGGAGAGGTGGAGATGGGGACAGGCACCTGTAACATTGATTGTTCTGCAGGTGTCTCCCACGCAGCAGGCGAAGATTGTTCGTGTTGCCAGTCCCTTCACCAAATTCAGAGACGGGGCTGGCTTTACAGAGGCTGGATTTGGCACAGCCCTTGATAATGTTCTGGGACTTTTCTCCCTCTGCAGAGGGGGAGAAGAGAGCAATCTATTCCCCTTCCAGGCCCACCCCTTTGGCGCCGTCTTCACAATGACGCCCTGTGCCGTTATCCTTCCTCTACCCATGGGGAAACTGAGGCACAGAGCGAGGAAAGTGACTCACCTGAGGTCCCACAGGTGTAAACAAAGCGATTTTGTCACCTAAATCCAGCATTTATATCCTCCAGCTCCCCACTCAGCTGCTGCCTACCCCCGGAGGCCCCAAATCTCCTGTCCATAGAGGCCTTTCATTGCCAATGTTTCCACCAATGGGTACAGGCAGGACCACCGAAATCCTGATGCCGTGCATCCAGGTCACCTCTTAGCCACAGCAGGATCCTCAGACTAGCGGTTCCTCTGCTGATATCAGCCATGGGGCCTGATCCAGGAGACACGCTCCGAGCCTGTGCACCGGATCGGGCCCTGCACACAGCACAGCCAGGGAGGAGGTGGCAGTGGGATTGCCCCCAGTGTAGCAATGATCCCGGTGGTCTGGACACTCCCTGTGAAGTGGGAGAATCAGAGACTGAGAGAGACTCACCCGGTGGCCAGGGACGACCGTAGGAGGGCAGAGATCGGGGCCGAAGTCCCGACCCTGATTCGGGACGAGTGGGGATTTGAACTTGGCTCCCCCATGGCCCAGCTGTGTGCCCCAGACGCTGGGGTCTCAGGGCAGCCCCTCCTCCACCACCACCTTTTCCAAGGAAGGGCTGACCCGGGTCAGATGCCCGGCGAGGGGTTCCCAGCTGTGGACTTAAGGGGCCGGGACTTAGGGGGCTGAACTCCACATTTCCCATTGGCTGGCTTGGGCGGAGCGCTCGATGTGCTGCCTTTTGTGCATCCATCCTCAGTGGGCCGCTGGCACTCTGGCTGGCTCGTCCTCAGGGATTTGGCATCGCAGGGCTGAGCCACAGGCCCCATTGGGGAGTTAGACACGGTCTGGCATGGAACCCAGGCGTCCAGGCTCCTTCTCCACAGCTCAGACCATCCAGCCCATTGCCTTCCCGGAGCCGAGATTAGGAAAGGATCCAGGTGTCTTAGCCCCCCAGCCTGTTGGCTGAGCCGTGTTGGTTAGGGTCCATCTCACCCACCGAATTTGGTTTCTGTCAGAGCGACGCTACAAGTGTCTTTTTCAGAGTCACAGGTCTGTAGGGAGTCTGTGCAGTTGTTTCCCGATCCACTGCAAACCTCACACTGCAGACAGGCCCCTAGAGAGGGAGAGAGAACATGAGTCACCTGGATTTGTCCCTCCCTCACCTTCCCCTGAGCTCTGCGAGGCACTCCGGGTACAGCGCCCTGGAGTCCCTCATCCACCACGCTGCCCCAGGTTTGTCCCTGGTCCCAGCTGGCTCCAGACATTTCATGCTGCTCCATGGCTGCATCTCCCCAGTTGTGCTGCCGTGTTTAGTTCCCCAGTGGTTTTTCCCACCTCACAAATAAGAGAGGAGATTCCCCACGGCTGTGAGCTGGTATCGCTCTCTCCCTCATGGGGCAGCAAGAGCTGCTGGACACCTGCCAGTAGTTGCAGAGCAGCTCTACGCCCCACGGCCACCACTGGGGACCTGGCCCCATTGACTCCAGTGGGGCTACGGCTGATTGACACCCAGTGGGGATCAGACAGAAATGCCCTTCGTATTGCCGGGAGCTCCTGTTACGAAAATTCAGATCCGCTGCCTTTCAGAAAACTGACAATCCCCTTTGGGAAATGTCCTTGGCTTCTGGCCAGCCCTGAAACATGCCCAGTCAGGACACGGTTCTAGTGATTTAAAGTATAAATATTTCCTCCCATTTCCACAATTGTTTCACTCGTTGTCACAGGGACTGTGTGACTTCCAGCCCTCTCCTCCTCTGCTGTTGTCACTCAGACGCTCCCAGCTGGGCCCTGTTATTTCTGTTACGTTAATGGACAGTTTTAGCTGCCAGGCTGCTCTGAGCTTTCGGTACATTGGAGGAGTCAGGAAATGAGCCCTTATAGGATCAGAGCCAGACTTGTAGTAAAGAGAAAGACTGGAGCTGACATGTAAGACCTGAGGCCTGAATCAAAGTCAGGCCCCGTGTCAAAGCACATGCTTACAGTCATGGTCCAAAACAGGAACTTGGCAGCTGTATTGCTAGTGTTGCTAAAACACAGGCACTCCTCAGAGGTACCCAGCATTGGGTATTCATGTTCACACATTCCAGAAGGCGAGTACAGGTCCACCCCAACGTAAAGCTAGGGCATAAACACAACCCTGGGAGCCGGTTTGGGACCACAGCGGCCCCAAGTAAAGACAAAGATAGGAGGACAGAGTGATGGATGGAGATGTTTTTGTTCGAACCAGCAGGAGAAGGTGCAGGGTGGTGACTGACCACGTCTGGAGTGTGTGATATGTAACCGGCTTGTATCAAGGTATAAAAGAGAAATCAGTGGGAGGCACCTTTGTCTGGCCAAAGGGGCAGGAGAAAGTCCCGCTGCTGACTGAACTGGTCCATTGTCACGGGCATACATTATTAGTGTACCCTGACCATGCAGCCAGGTCACCAGGACCGTGCTCCATCGACAATAAGTCTGGCAAAGTGCCTTCACCACCGAACCAAGTCCATGGTCTGCAGCACAGAGCTGGGACTGCACATGGGAAAAACACACACGCACGCCAACTGACAACACCACTCACCCACTGCCAGCAGAGCAGCGAGGATGCAGACGGCAAGAGAAACCTTCATGGTGATGGGAAAGCAATAAGTTGGTGCTGGGGGGTCTCTGATGTAGCCAAATCTCCAGCCAGGGGATTTATCACAGACAGGCTGAAATGAGATCAGAAGAGAGATTGCACACGCATGATCCCATTGACA
Organism: Emydura macquarii macquarii; assembly: GCF_026122565.2. Lineage (NCBI taxonomy): Eukaryota > Metazoa > Chordata > Testudines > Chelidae > Emydura > Emydura macquarii. Next base: position 21,846 of record NW_027132901.1, on the reverse strand, counting down.
GAGGTGGGTGAAAACTCAGAGCCATTTGCAGACTGCTGGAGTAGTCGCACTTGTGACCCCTTCGTCACTGGGATGTTCGTGGCACCCCCCAGAGCAGTCAGAGACAAACCTGAAATGCTCCTGCTGGAAGGCTGCAGCGTAAGGTGACTTTGTTTCTGGGAATCCAGAACAATCAGACACAAGAACCAAAACAAGAGGGAGACAGAACAGGCTGCTCCCTCTGGCAGTGAGAGACAGCTCAACCCACCTTGTTCTAGGCTGGTTCTTTCCAGACTGCCTCCGGTCCCATGGTTCCCTGCAGAGCCCCCAAGACTGACAGCAGGACCAGGAAACCCCACTCCCCTGACCCACTGACTCTGAAGGTGACAGCTTGCCATTGGAAATAGCCCTCAACACACAACGTCCAGGTCCTTGCGACGCGGCTCTCAACCATGCGCTACTTTTCACGGCGGGGGGATCCCAGGGCCCAGACTAGGCCAAACCCATATCCCTCCTCCAGGGCCAAATTCCTTCTGTGTCCCCATCCCTGCGGATCAGGACCTTGGGCCTCCTGACCATCACCCCAGGTTCCCCTGGAGGGAAGAGGAATTGTACTGACCCCTTCCCCCGAGGTGGCGTTTTACTCCCCACACCACACAGCAGTGATATCTTCCCCACCCCCTCGGGGTCATTCACGTTGCCACAGACCACCAGGCAGCCTCAGACTGGGGGAGAGAAATTCCCCCTCCCCCCTGGCGGCAGCAATCTCTGCCGTCTCCCTCCCACACCCACCGCTGTGCACTGTGCTTCGGCATGTCCCACCTTTTGGGAGGTATCACAGCATTGCCAGTGCTCTGCAGCTGCCTCACTTTCCCCACAGATGGCTGCGTAATCAGCCACCCACCTGCTCCCTGGTCAGGGGGGACAGAGCTGATTTCCTAGGTCCCGGCTGAAGGAGGCCAAGAGTTTACACGGGAATCAGAGAGTCACCTCTCCGGTGCAGCAGCGGGAGGCTCTTTCACCCTTTGTCCCCTCAGTCTCAGGCAGCTGTTTGCACACGCTGGGAAGAGACCTGGAGTTCACCAGTGTTTTCTCTTTGATGCGACCCTGCCGCACCCATCAGCTGCCCAATTTGCATGTTGGCTAGGGGTGGGGCTAGCAGCCAGGAATCCTGGGTTCTGTGCCTGGCTCTGGGAGGGGAGTGAGGTCTAGTGGGTTAGAGCAGAGGGGGGCTGGGAACCAGGACTCCCGGGATCCATCCCAGTTTCCAGAAGGGGAGTGGTGTCTAGTGGTTAGAGCACCAACAGCTCAGCAGGGTATCACTTACCCAACACTCCTTTGAGTAAAGTGTGCCTGGGGTGAAGTCGGTAGCTATTTCAGCAAAGCAGAAAAGCTGTACCAGCCTCTCTCTTTTTATAGAAGGGCTGAGTTACCTGCTGTGATGAAACTAAAACGGGTAAGCCTGATTCTTCTGGTAGAGTCTATAAATTCGTATTCCCCTCGCCAGCCTGGCCCTGCCTGCCCATCAGGCATCTGTGCACACTGACAAATTCTCCTCCCTTCCTGCAGGGCAATCAAATTACACAAGTGGTTTTCAAAGGGCGGGATGCGTACCCCTAGAGCAGGTGAACTCTTGTCAGGGTACAAGAGAAAATTCCGGTAATGGCGGACAGCCATGGGCATAGTTTGATTTCTATATTTGGGGGGCAGAGCCCCCGGCTAGCATCTGTTGCTCTCCAGCTGCCATGTTCTGCAGGCAGCATCGCCATCAGCAGCAGCGCAAAGCTTCAGAGAGAGAGAAGTAGCTGGTGACTGGCACATTCCTGTTGTTAACAGCGAGGGAGGGCTATTATTTTCATCCTGCCCCCGTCCCTCCCCGTGATTCCCACTCCCACCTGGTCCCGCGCTATTTCGTGAATTATTCTCTCATTGTCACTATTATGGAAGCAGGTCCTGAGGGACCCACGGGATCCCAGTCCTGCTGCAGGGTCTAAAATTGTCCCAGCAATGGCTGGACATGCTGCTCTCAGCAAATATCTCCCCACCTGCAGCCCCATGCAATGGGATGGGAACTCCCGACCCCCCCAGCTCACCCGTGCAGAGGGATCAGAGTCCTCCTGCACCCCTACAAGAGGGTGAGCAGCCCCTGCAGCTCCCCTTCCCACAAAAAGGGATTGGAAACCTCTACCTTGGCAAAGTTCTTGGTACTGTGGTGTGGCACTTGATGGGGTGTCCACCCAGTGCCCCTGGGTCCGGCACTTCCCTCAGTGGTCAGCCCTCACCATCGCATATAGCCCTGGCTGGGGCCTGTGGGGTCTTCACCCCTTCTCTGGGGACAGCTTTGGCCGTTCCAACTGTGGCCAGTGGGGGTGTCCGAGCCCACCCTCTACTTTAGACACCAGCCCAGGGACCGTGATGGAAGCAGCCTCCCGCTGCTGATGTGCCTAAACTGTTACAGTCTTTCCCTGGGCTACTTCCCCAGGCTGCCCTTACCGGACTTTAGTAGCCAGCCTCCTGGTATGGCAGCATCTCCCTACCATGGTTCTGTCCTCCTAGTCCACTCCTGCTTCTGGTTGTCTCTCTGCTTCCTTCAACTCCTGGCTCCTCACCCCCACAGCTCCAAACTCCCACAGCTCCAAACTCCCACAGCCCTCTGACTGGAGCAAGAGCTTTTAAGAGGACTTAGGCGGGCCCTTAATTATCCCCATTAGCCTAAGGTTACCCCTTCCCAGCTGGCCAGGAACAGGGCTCTGCCCAATCTGAGGCTTACATATCTGCCTTCAGTGACTCTCTCATAGTCACTTGGTCATATCTTATCACACATCCCCCACACGCTCAACACCGCAGGGTTGGGCTATTTAGGTCTAAAAATAGTGTGCTTGAGATATACTATCTGCATTGCTGTGTTTGCTGCCAGCCCTGTGCTGTATCCGGAAGTAGAATGGTTGTAATGCTAGGAACCATCTGGTCACCCATGCGTTTTTTTCCTTATTCTGGTGTATCCATTGGAGGAGGGTGTGGTCCATGACAAGGGTGAATTGCCACCCCAGTCAGTAGTAATGGAGGCTTTCCATTGCCCATTTCACGGCAAAGCACTCCTTTTCTTCCACCGCGTATTTTTGTTCTCTGGGGAGAAGCTTGCAGTTTAAGTATAGGATGGGGTGTTCCTCCTCTCCCACCATTTGGGATAGAACTGCCCCCAGCCTGACGTCAGAGGCATCAGTTTACAAGATGAATTCTTTTGCAGAGTCTGGGGCTATCAGGATGGGGTTGCTGCAGTGGGTGGTTCTGAGATCTGCGAAGGCTTCCTCAGCCACTTCTATCCATTTTACTATATCTGGTCCCTAGGCTTTTATCAGAGTTTGCTCTAGTGGTGAAGTGGAGAATGAACCTCCTCCTATAGTGCCCCACAATGCCCAGGAACATTCTGACCTGTTTTTTTCCGGATTGACTGAGGCCAGTGCTGTATTGCTTCCAGCTTGTTTAGCTGAGGCTTTACTACAAACCTCCTGATAATGTACCCCAGATATCTGGTTTCTGCCAGTCCTATTGCGCATTTAGTGGGGTTAGTGGTATGGCCAGCCTTCTGCAAAGCATCTAGGATTGCTCCTACCTTCTGCAGGTGTTTCTCCCAGTCCAGGGTGTGTATAATCACATCATCCAAGTATGCGGCGGCGTTCTCGGCATGTGGACATAATAATTTGTTCATTGGAAGGTGGCTGGGGCTCTGTGTAGCCCAAAAGGGAGGACTGAGTATTGGAATAGCCCCTCGGGGCTGGAGAAAGTAGATTTTTCTTTAGCGTCTTCTGCAAGTGGGATCTGCCAATATCCTTTAGTGAGGTCCAGGTTGGTCAGGAATAGTGCTTTCCCCAATTGGTCAACCAGCTCATTTATCCATGGTATGGGGTACGCATCAAACTGGGATACCTCGTTTAACCTTTGAAAGTCATTGCAAAACCTCATAGTGCCATCTGGTTTGGGTACCAGCACGATTGGGCTGGACCACTGGCTATGTGATTCTTCGATAACTCACATCTCTACCATCCTCCGGACCTCTACCCTGATCTCTTCCCTTTTTGCTTCCGGTATTCAGTAGGGTTTTATTGTCACCTTGGCCCCAGGATTCGTGGTGTTATGATGGTAGGCTTCTGTGGTCCAGCCCAGTTTGCTGAAGAACACATCTTGGTTGCATTCTATCAGCTGAGTGTTGGCCAAAATTTTGTTTTTGAAATATATGTAAGAACAGAGCCACAGCACCGCCCCTCTCTTCCTACCAAAAGGCATATCAGTCTGAATCAAAAGCTAAAACCTCAAACTGACTCTTACTGTTCTACTCTTTTAAATGTTAGTTCAAGTCTGTCTGCACTTTGTATAATTTTATAATAATGTAAACACTAGGAAAACAGTATTAACATTATATCAATACTACAATTACAGAGACACGTTTTAATTGATGCTTTCATTCACACTCACACAGACTGACAGGCATACACAGACAGGGAGACAGACAAACATACATAGGGATCTTCCAGATGTCATAGTTACCAGCCTCTTGGTGCTCATGATAGTCACTGGCCAGTGACTAGAGCATGAGGATGAGGAGCAAGGTTCTGCTGATGCGCATCGGTACTCCTGGCTGATGTGATGTTGTAGACCCGAATCTCCAGCCTTCATTTTTCTGTCCCATTTTATAGGGAAGAGACCCCATGTCATGAGTGACTTCAGCCTGTTGTTCTGAGATCAATCTGTCAGACATTCACACATCTTCACGGGGGCCTTTTCCCTGGGGTGGCAGCTCTAGAGTGGTTACGCAAGCCTCCCTATCTTGCCAGGGATTCAGTAGATTGATGTGGTAGATTCACTCCTGCTTTTGGCATTCCAGCTCCTGTACCTTATAATCCACCTCTCCTACAACTTCTATGATTTCATAAGGCCCTTGCCACTTGGCCAAGAGTTTGCTCTTGGTTGTGGGCATGAGTACCATTACCCGGTCTCTGGGTTGGAATTTCAGGATCTTCGCCTGGCAGTTATAGTAGAACTGTTGGGCCACCTGTGCTTTCTATAAGTGCACCCGCATTGTAAGGGCATCCCGAGCAATCCGGTCCCTCATCTGCATCACATGCTCTACTACCTTCTTCCCCGGGTTGGGCTGCTCCTCCCACTGCTCTTTAGCAATGTCAGGTATGCCGCGGGGGTGGTGGCCATAGAAGAGCTCGAATGGGGAGAACCCTGTGGATCCCTGGGGGACCTCCCGTATGGTGAACATTAGGTAGGGGAGCAGGACATCCCAGTCCTTTCCATCCTGACTTACCACCTTCCTTATCATACCCTTTAATGTGTTATTGAAGTGTTCCACCAGGCCGTCAGTCTGGGGGTGGTAGACTGAGGTTCGTATGGATCAGACGTGGAACACTGTACATAATTCCTTCATCAGGTTTGACACTAAGGGGGTCCCTTGGTCCGTTATGATTTCCTTGGGTATGCCTACCCGCACAAAGATTGGGAGCAACTCTTTTGCTATTGCCTTGGCTGTCGCGCTCTGGAGGAGCACAGCCTCCGGGTATCTAGTGGCATAGTCCAACTTGATAAGTATATGTCGATGGGCCCTTGCTGACTTCCCTAGGGGACCCATTAGGTCCATAGCTACCCGCTCAAATGGGACGTCTATGATAGGCAGCGACACGAGAGGAGCCCTCAGGTGGGGCTGTGCAGTTGACACTCTAGGCAGGAGGCTCAGTAGTGCCTTACCTTAGCATGTATTCCTAGCCAAAAGAAACGTCATAGGACCTGATCCAGGGTTTTCGTCACCCCTAGATGCCCCCCAAAAAGGTGGCTATGTGCCAGCTGTAATAATGCCCTTTGGTGCTTCTGAGGCACCGGGAAATCTCTTGCCCTTGTACATGCTCTTCTCCGTATAGTAGGTCCCTCCTATTATGAAGTAGGGCCCCGGGCCCTTGGTTTTTCCCTACCCCATTCACTTCAACCACTGCCTTCCTGGCATTGTCATATCAGAGATTGTTCAACTGGTCTCCCGAAAAGGGCCAACCCGACCAAGCCCTAGGGAGCGCGCTTCGGCTCCAACCCCGAGCTCGGTGTCGCTGGGGCCGAGACTAGGCTCTGGTTCATCCTGCACTTGAGTAGGTTCCCCCTCCTTAGCCCTAGCTTCTCTTCCCATGAGGGTGGCTCTCTGGTTCTGGGCCAAGATCTTGGTCCCTAAGGCCTTGTCTGCCCTCCTCTGTTGTCGGCTTTTCCGGGCTTTCCTGGAGTAAGAAAACAACTCTGGGGCTAATTCCATGAAAACAGGGGTCTGGTTACTCACAGCGGTGGTTATTGTGGTTTAAGGGGCGCCCCCTTCTTCCGGTGGGAGGAGGCTTCTGAAGCCAGGGAAGTCTCAGCCTATCAGGACAGGGTAGGGGAGCTTTGGGACCACACCAGCTGCCACCTTGGTAATGTTCCCCAGGACTTCAATCTGGACCTTGACGGTTGGGTGGTAGCTATCGGACCCATGCATGCACGTGATCCTGGTGCACTTGGCCTGAGTTAGCTGGTGTTGTTTTACCTGTTTCCCAGAGACCAGAATGACTGCACTCCCAGAATCAACCAGGGTGACTGTCTCCATCCCTGTCAGCCTCACTGGTCAGGTGTACCTGTGGGGGGGTCAGTGCAATCCCCACCAAGTGGATGAGGGTGCATGGGTCTGTATACATTCCCAGACTGCATTGCATGGGCTCCTCTGTGTTAGGACATTGTGCAGCAATGTGCCCTAGCTCTCTAAACGTATAGCACCTATACCTCACTCTGGGTAGGTCCCTATCTTTTAAGATGGTTGGCTGGCTCCTCTGGTCCCCCAGTGGCATCTGGCTGCTCCCCAGAATCCTTGTTACTTGCCCAGGTTCGTCTAGTGTCTTCCGGTAGCCGGCCTCTTGGAGTTGGGATGGGTCTTAGGAAGCAAAGGGGTTCATCCTAGGGGTGTCGTGAGAGCTCCCTGTCCATGAATCGCCTTTCCACCAGCACAATCAAGTCATCATAGGAGGAGGGGCCGTTCTGGCTTACCCAACTCGCAGGTCCAGGGACAGCCCCCTCATGTACTCGTCCATTACCAGGAGTTCTAGTATTTGCCCCGGGTGATGGGTCTGAGGCTGCAGCCACTTCCATGTCAGGTGGATCAGGTCAAACAGCTGGAATCATGGGGACTTGGCTTCCTGGTCCCTCCATTTGTGGAATTTCTGGGCCCTCGTGGCTGTCGTTATTCCGGATCTGGCCAAAATCTCAGCCTTCAACTGGGTCTAGTCAGTGACCGCTTCGGCGGCCATGTCATACTACGTCTTCTGAGCCTCTCCTCACAAGAACAGAGTGAGGATACTGGCCCACTGGTCTCGGGGCCAGACCTCCCGTAGGGCCGTCCGCTCAAATGCCAGGAGGTACACTTCTACGTCATCTCCCGCAGTCATCTGTTGGAGGTAGCTTGTAGCCCTAAGGGCATGTGGCCTGTCATGGGCCTGAGCCCCTGTGGTCAGGGCCTTCAGCTGGGCCACTACCTCCTGTAGTACAACCTGGTCTTGACCGATGTGATTCATTATCAGTTGGTTCATCTCCTGCTGTTCTCACACTGCTTCTTGTTGGGTGACCGCCTGGACCCTGGTAGCTTCTTGCTGGGCCCCCGTGCCCTGTATCAAGACCTTGACCACGTCCTCCATGTGGAAGGGCAGGCAGGCTGGCTGCTGCACCAATGAGATCCCTCCCCTGACACCAGTTGTGTTGTGGCGCTTGATGGGGCATCCGCCCGGCACCCCTGGCTCTGGTGCTTCCCTCAGTGGTCAGCCCTCACCGTTGTGTATACCCCTGGCTGAGCCCGTGGGGTCTTCACCCCTACTCTGGGGAGAGCTTTGGCCGTCCCAGCTGCGGCCAGTGGGGGTGTCCGAGCCCACCCTCTACTTCAGACACCATCCCAGGGACCATGATGGAAGCAGCCTCCCGCTACTGGTGCGCCTGAACTGTTACAGTCTTTCCCTGGGCTACTTCCCCATGCTGCCCTTACCAGACTTTAGTAGCCACCCTCCTGGTATGGCAGCTTCTCCCTACCATGGTTCTGTCTCCCTAGTCCACTCCTGCTTCTGGTTTTCGCTCTGCTTCCTTCAGCTCCTGGCTCTACACTTCCACAGCTCCAAACTCCCACAGCTCTCTGACTGGAGCAAGAGCTTTTAATAGGTCTTGGGCGGGCACTTAATTAGCCCCATTAGCTTGAGGTTACCCCTTCCCAGCCAGTCGGGAACAGAGCTCTGCCCAATCTGAGGCTGGTCTACACTGGCGACTTATTCCGAATTAAGGACCCTTAATCTGAATTAATTGCAGGACTGTCTTAACTGACACTACTGTTAATTTGCATTAAGGTGCCTGTATAACTGAATTAATAAGACCACCTCTGCAAGTGGTGTAGCACCTAATTCCTAGTTGTTAATTCAAATTAGTGAGAGTGTGGTCGCAATTGAATTAATTGGCCTCCAGAATGTATCCCATGGTGCCCCATTTCAGAGTACCCTCCCCAAAGCAGCCCCGGGAAGATTTGATTCTTCATTTCCTGTGCTTGCTGCCAGCATGGAGAGAGCTTTCCCATTGTTCTCAGCATGGCTACTGCAAAGCCCAAACGTGCTCCAGCATGGAGTCGAGCTGAGATCTTAGGAGTTATTCCTGACCCCCCGAGCAGTCCTCCAGCACAAAGGACAGCACGAATGATCCCGTGGAAGGCACATCTAGTGAGTTTTCTTTCTTATTAACATTTCTGTCCTTGCACATTGTTTTGGGGGGTGGGGGTGAGGGGGATCTCATGTGTTTTGTTGGTTGCTTATCCAGGGCTTAATGTTTGTTTTGTGTGTTAAAAAACATTATGTTTATCATCTGCTGATATCACATTGAAAATTTAATGTATGTAATCTGTTATCCCTCCCTCGCTTGAAAAAAGTTTTCAGGGGAGGGCTGCCTTGTCCCTCACTTCACGGTAGGATTCTTCTCAGCAAGCAAGACAGCCAGCATCTCCCCCTCTCACCACGCGGTGAATGGGTTTAAAATCCAAGCTGCGATCATCCCCCCCCCACCTCCCACAAGCTCTTTGAAGTTCGTCTCTTTAAGGGTTTGAAAGATTTCACCACCCCCTCTCCCCGAGTGGTGAATGCATTTTAAATGCCCAGAAAACCTTTTGCAGTTTGTCCCTTTAAGGCTTTGAAAGATTTCTCTCTCTCTCTCTCTCTCTCTCTCACACACAGACACACACACACACACACACACCGCACTGTGAATGGGTTTTAAATGCCAGCAGTGAGAGGAAATTTTTGCTACATTGTTTCAAAGGGCAGTCATGGAAATTGATACTTTCTTTAGAGTTTATTCACAGTGCTACATGTGGATACATTATTACAGGGACCATTTTGTCAGTTGGGGGTTTGTCTGTTTGAGTGATTGATTGGGTCCAGGTGGGGTTAATGGCGGGGGTGGGGCTTTGAGGGGTAAGTGCGGGGGCGGGGCAACTGCCCCAGCCTTATAAAAGGCAGCCAGCTGCGAGCCAGCTGAGCGGCGAACAGAGGGGCGGCTAACAGAAGGAGAAGGAGGGAGTTTGCCTGGGAGGTCGCATTTAGAATATTGTGTCCAGTTTTGGGCCCCCCACTACAAAAAGGATGTGGACAAGTTGGAGAGAGTCCAGCGGAGGGCAACCAAAATGATTAGGGGGCTGGAGCACAGGACTTATGAGGAGAGGCTGAGGGAACTGGGCTTGTTTAGTCTGCAAAAGAGAAGAGTGAGGGGGGATTTGATAGCGGCCTTTAACTACCTGAAAGGGGGTTCCAGGGAGGATGGGGCTAGGCTGTTCTCGGTGGTGGCAGATGACCGAACAAGGAGCAACGGTCTCAAGTTGCAGGGCAGGAGGTCTAAGTTGGACATTAGGAAAAAGTTTTTTACTAGGAGGGTGGTGAAGCACTGGAATGGGTTACCTAGGGAGGTGGTGGAATCTCCATCCTTAGAGGTTTTTAAGGTGAGGCTTGACAAAGCCCTAGTTGAGATGATATAGCTGAGATTAGTCCTGCTTTGAGCAGGGGGTTGGACTAGATGACCTCCTGAGGTCCCTTCCAACTCTAATATTCTATGATTCTATGATCTCTCTGTGAGATTTTAGGCCCGGACCTTGACTGGTAGAATAAATATTTGGGGATCCCACCCTTCCACTAGTGCTTCTCCTGGGGTGCATTGTCACTGCCTTATTGCCCTTCTAAGTGGGGTGTGGGGGGGGAGTCAGAGCATGGGAGGGTGGAGCCACTGGCAAAAGGCACCAGATTGCAACCCACAGGGTGAGCACATGGGGCAGCTAAGGGAATGCACACAGGACGAATTCTGGGTAGGGAATCTTGACCTCACCCATTGACCACCGTGCATCTGTGGGGCTGCCGTGGGATTGTTCGGAAGGAGGTATCCCTTCTTGGTAGAGGTTGGGCCTGTCAGAGCGTTTGGGTGCCAGTCAAACTAGGAAAGAGCAGAACAAACAGCCATTGATATTTGTAGAGCTACACCTGGGATTAAGGCAAACAAATATAGGGTGTGGAACAGCATTTATGATTCAGCCATGCTATCAGGTCTCCTGGGTTCTTCTCCTGCCTCCAGGAGAGGCATGGGAGATAATGAGTTAAAGGAAAGGGAGCCAGCGTCCTGGTTTTTATTTGTGGTGCCGAGAGGGGAGTGGGGTCTAGTGGTTAGAGCAGGGGGTTCTGGGATCCAGGACGCCTGGGTTCTGTCCCAGTCCCCAGCTCCGGGGAAATACTGATCTCGAGTGGTTACATTACGACCCCCTGCTGCATCACCAGTGAAATTTGCATTGCCCCTTCGCTGCTGTCCTGGGGCAGGAAGACGCCCCCTGATGGGCTACGTTTATGTTGCAATTTATGAGAAATCTGCCCCTCCGGAAGGGAGCAGCACGGCGAGACACGGCGATGCCCTGGTCCCAGGCTATGGTGGAAAAGCAAATTTGCAGCCAGATGATAAGGTGGAAGCTGCCAACAAGCCTAAGGGTGGCCCAGCAAACAAATCACATCCACTCCAAGCAAACAGCTAAGATTTCCTGAGGATCAAACCCAGCCCATGTAGAGAGCTGCCTGAGACCGGGGCCCAGGTCGTGTCAGGTGCTGCACAAATCCTGCCAGATATCAGGGCTTCTCATTGTGCCAGGAGCTGCGCAGACCAAGTTGGCACCTCCCTCACCCTGTTGCACTAGGAGCAGCACAGACTCCCCCCATAATTGACATCAGGTCCTCACTGTGCCAGGTGCTGCACAGACAGCCGACCCGACTGAAACGAGTCAGCAGTGTGCTGGTTGTCAAGAAGGCTAATAGCATATTGGGCTGCATTAGGAGGGGCATTGCCAGCAGGTCGCAGGAAGTGATTATTCCCCTCTATTCGGCATTGGTGAGGCCGCATTTAGAGTACTGTGTCCAGTTTTGGGCCCCCCACTACAAAAAGGATGTAGACAAGTTGGAGAGAGTCCAGCGGAGGGCAACAAAAATGATTAGGGGGCTGGAGCACAAGACTTATGAGGAAAGGCTGAGGGAACTGGGCTTGTTTAGTCTGCGAAAGAGAAGAGTGAGGGGGGATTTGATAGCAGCCTGTGACTACCTGAAAGGGGGTTCCAGGGAGGATGGAGCTAGGATGTTCTCAGTGATGGCAGATGGCAGAACAAGGAGCAACGGTCTCAAGTTGCAGGGAGGGAGGTCTAGGTTGGACATTAGGAAAAAGTTTTTTACTAGGAGGGTGGTGAATCACGGGAATGGGTTACCTAGGGAAGTGCTGGAATCTCCGTCCTTAGAAGCCCGGCTCAACAAAGCCCAAGCTGGGATGATTTAGTTGGGGTTGGTCCTGCTTTGAGCAGGGGGTTGGACTAGATACCTCCTGAGGTCACTTCTAACCCTCATATTCTAGGATTCTATGACTCTATGAAGACATGAGGGAGAAAGTAGAAGAACACGGCTCACACACAATACATTCAGCAACTTCCCACGTTTCTGTGTGGTGGACAATGAAAAGGACACATCTGCACTTGACGGCCGAAGTGCTACACGTGGTCAGCCCTGCTGGTAGAACGGATGCTGGCAGCTGACTCTGAACCTTTGAGTTTTGGTTTTACAGAAGAATAATAAAACTTCGCTGCATCACCAAACCTACAAATGATGGGTGGGCAAGAGGGCTGAATTTTCAGAGCACCGTTAGCAGAGAATAGCATCTTTCTGTGGCTCTGCAGCTCACTGATCGCAGGGTAACCTGACTCAAGGACTCATACAATCTGGCAGCACGGCCAGTAAACTAGGCAGAGTTCCTAGGAGAGCCGGTGATGTGGGAAACGCCACCAGATGGGCTGGGATCCAGAGCAGAGCGGGATTTTTTTCACTTCTGGTGCTTTGGTTTCAGCCCTGCCTCCGAGGGGCTCTGTGTGATCTGCCCCCACCGCAAACCGCTTCCCCAGACATCACTCAACAAAAAACCCCAGTTAAGAAAAGGGAGCCGACCAGGCCAGACTCCATATAGGATGGCAGATCCAAGATGGAGTCAGACATGCTTGGGATCAGGCGAGGATGCTTGGCAGGAAGCCAACAGAGGCAAGTCTGCCCGGATACGGAGCAAAAAGGCGGGAAGCCTGGGGTTGCGTGCCGTGTGCACTAAACTAGCGTGCCGTGTGCACAGTAGAGTGCCGTGTGCACACCCCAAAAGAGCGGGAAACGATTCTGGCCAGTGATTGGCTGAGGGGAAAGCCAACCAAGTGGATTTAAGGGACTCGCTACCACAGTTGGGGCTGTCCCTCCGTGCGGCAGAGTGGGAGGGACACGACTGGTTTGCGCGGGAGTCATAGGCCGAGGACGAGAAGCTGCCGAATGCGGACCTGGAGCCGAAGCAGACGGAGACCAGGTGGTGACCAGCGCTGCTGGGTAGGAGTGAAGACCAACCGTAAATACCAGAGATTTGGGGATCCAGGGGTTGTGTTACTGGTTGTGGGACCGGGGGTTTATCCCCATTGCGTGTGTTCTCACCTTCAGTGGTTTTGAATTCATTGTTTGTCACCACGATAATTTGCCCTTTGTTTGTACACCAGTGGAGTGTCCTGCAGTCTGTCCGCGGTGACAGATCCGGAAGCCAGGGTCAACGAACTTCCCCGTAACAGGCGGGGGTGGGGCACTCTGCAAACCGGCTCCCGGCACAAATCAAATCAAAGGCCAGAGACAAGCGGGAACCCCGCGGGCTGCCGGTGGGTGTCAGGAGCCACCAGGCTGCCTCAAGGCAAGCCCAGAACGGCTTGTCTGAATACCATTGGCTCCATTCACCTGCGCACGTGCCCCCAACAGAGATCAGTGAAACTTCAACCCAAAAATCCCAGGGCAGGCATAACCCTTCCGTGCCTAGGCATTTCCAGGTGGCTGCCCAAGTTCAGGGCAGGCTGCAAACGGAGAGCATATTCTCCAGCACTGGTGGGTGACACTGAAGTCAGGCTTCCCAACCAGCCACAAACTGCTTTTGATTCCCCACAAGAAGCCAGTAAACAAATACACACAGCCCCCGTTTACTGCATTTCAGTCTCTGGCTCCCAATCGGCCACTAGGTCCAGTACAGAGACCAGTTCTTTAAACTCTCTGCTCTTTAGTAAAAAGGTTTCTCCTGACCCCAGGGGGTCAGCCACGGCACCAGAGCAATGTAAGTTTTGATCTTACCCAAAGTACCACGCTGCCAGCCAATCCTTCAGTAACTAAAACTGAAGATTTATTGTAAAAAGAAAGAAAGAAACTCTGAAAGAAATGTTAAAGGGTCAAAGCAAATCAGATACAAACAAAGGATTGAAAGTCCAGATACATCAGGTTTCAAGAAGAATTGTGGAGTTTGCAGGTTTGTATAGTCCTTCTGGTACACACCCAGTGCCTGGATGGGTCTCAGTCCTTTTTTTCACAGCTTCAGTTCAGTTGCAGATGAGCTGACCCAGAGGTAGGTTGGTAGCTGAAGCTGAATCCTGACTGAAAGACAAAATGGATTCCCCAGGCCTCTGCCTTATATACCTTTTGGCCCTGGCCATGCTGCTTGTGGAATTTTACTGTAACTAAAATGGAGTCCAGAGTCACATGAGCCAGCCCTGGTGACTCATCAGGTGTATCCCTGGCTCCTCCCTCTTGGCCTCTTGCAACTGGGAATGTCTTAATGGGCCATTAAGCAGGCTATTGTTCTGCCGCCATCCTGTCTGAGGCATCACACAGACAGCCCAATCTGAAATACAGATATATCGACCACATCCATAACTTCCATTACACACATAACACATGAACATAAATATCATCATCTAACTTGGCACATCACAGCCTTTCCAACAGCACTTGACATGGCATATCTCACATGAATTATTACGATTCTGACATACTGATGTCAAACAATATAATACCTGCCCCCACCCCCACTGATCCAGCCAGCGCAACACCCCCAACGCGAGACTGGTGTAGACGGGAGTAATCAGAGCTGCTGAATACACCTCAAGGGCCCCCCTTATCCAGACAGCGTGACAGCAGGTTCACACCCCTTTGATCTCAACAATTCACTCCCCCTCCGGTCAGGAGCTCAGCCCCTGCTGCACCCCAGTCTGCCCCCGGCCCCGCTTGGGGGCGTGAAGAGTGGAGCTGCTGGGTCACGGCCCAAGGGGTCTGAGAGCGTCCTATGGAGCCAGGGAGACCCCCGACTCTGGCATGGGTGCAGTGGGCTTTGCGGTTCCAGCCAGGCCAAAATGGCCTGTGGCTGGGCTGTGACTGGCTGCTGGGACAGGAAAGGGGGAACCGCACCCAGCAAAGCCCCATAGCTCCCAAACACTCCACGCCAGCGGCCAGGAACCTGGCTCACGTGCAGAGCTGGGGTTGGCGATCTTAGAGCAGCTGGGTCTGTCCAGGTCCTGTCCCTCCTCGACCTCTCCCCGGCCCCACCTTGGTTCATCAGTTTTATAACCGATGCCCAAACACCCGGGTGCGGCAGAGACGGCAGCAAAGGTCGGTGCCTGTTCTTGGGCTGCGCCAGCGTGAGAGAAAAGGCAGCAGTGGGGCAGCGGGAACCAGCCTGATACCCAGGCATCCTCCGGCAGCGCCATAGACCTCACCCCCCTGCCCAGCCAGGTTGAACCCAGCAGCCTTTATTCCCCCTTTGAAGAGTAGACGCGGCCCACCTTCCCCCGCTTCACTTCACTTCACTTTCAAATCCTGTCATCGGCAGTGATGTTGGGGAAATGGAAGCGAGAGCTGGCTTACATCCTGGGCTGGGCCTCGCCATGGTCAGACGTAGCAGCAGGGCAGCGGGCACCGTGCTGCGGGGTATGACGGTTAAGAGACCTCCAGTCCTTTTTGTATGGAACCCAGGAGTCCCTATCCCGCTCCAACCCAATACACCCACTTTCCTCCCAAAGCTGGGGACAGAACCCAGGAGTCCTGACTCCCAGGCCCCATTAGAAGCTGAACTGACATTCTTCTGGGCTGTGTAACTCCTGCCTCTGTTGCCTGTTTTCCCCACTGGGGTCTTTCTAAGCCTGATCTTAGCATATGGAACGGATTCCGTATGAGGTGAGACTAAAAAGGTTAGGGCCGTTTGGCTTCGGAAAGTGACGACAAAGGGGCAGTGTGACAGAGGGCTGCAAAATCATGCAATGGTGTGTAGAAAGTGACTAGAGAATTTGTATTTCCCCTGTCCCACAGTAGCACAATGGGGGGTCACCCAAAAAAATTAACAGGCAGCAGCTTTAATTCAAACAAGAGGCCATACTTTTTTCCTGTAATCCAAAATTAACCTGTGGAACTCATTGCCAGGGGATGTGGTGACAGGCAAAAGTATAATGGGGTTCAAAAAAGAGCTAGATCAGTTCATGGAGGATGGGGCCATCAACAGCTATTAGCCAAGATGATCAAGGATGCAACCCCCTACTCCAGGTGTCCCTAAACCTCTGACTGCCAGAAGACGGGAGGGGAAGCCCAGGGTGCGTTTCTCCAAACTTGTTGTGTTCTGTGCACTACATCTGAAGCTCTGGTACTGGTCACTGTCAGAGACAGGACACAAGGCTAGCTGCACCATTCACCTGACCCAGTGTGGCCACGCTTGTGTCCTTAACTGGCTTCTTGATGGCACCAGCCACGGGAATTCATTTTTTCCCAGTTGTAATAACTAAATACATAAAATTCCAAAGACTTTGGTCTCCAGTTTGATTTATTCAGTTGAACACCATATCAGGGAGGTGAATCTGTCCGGGAGCTGAGAACCCCTGGTGGGGGAGAGCAGCTGACACAGGCTGTGGGGTGTACTTGAGGTCGATGTCACCGTTGCATGTGGTGGGGAATCAGAAGAGAAGCTTCAGTAGGAGGAGCCCAGCGAGGGCTGGGAGGAGGAGCCCAGGTGCTCCTGGAGCCACGCCCCCTGCGCCAGAGGCCGCTTTGCATTCAGCCATGGTTACATTTGCACTCATCCCTGAGAAGGCACTAGAACCCACTTTTAACTGGGCACAGACGGACTCAGAAGCGCAGGCCTTTATGACGACCTGCGATGGATTTCCACCTGCATGTTTGGGGGGAAGCAGGAGATTGTCAGGGAGCAGCTCCACTGCTCGAGCTAGACGAGGACGTAACGGTCACACTCTCTTCAGGGCCCCTCCAAGGTGCCCCACAGCCTCCATCTACCCATCTGCTCTGCTCCCCCCAGCCTGTCTGGGCTTGGATGACCCCCCTTCTCCTCCGCTGACACATATGCACAAGTCATTGCAGCCCAATCCAGAGCCCACCAATGAAACCCGGATTGGATCAGGCTATGTTATCCCCACCACTCAGCTAGCAAAGCAGCAGCTCAGTGCTGGTGGGAGCGGTGGGATATCTAAGAAGGATGGCTTCCTAGTCAGTTAAGGCACCATGATGGGACTCTGCCATACTAGTGTCAATTCCCAACCCTGCCACAGCCTTGCTGTGTGACTTTAGGCAAGTCACAGCATGGCTCTGTGCCTCAGTTTTCCCATCTTTCAAATGTAGAGTAAAATCCTTTTTTGCGTGTTCAGATTGCCGGCTCTGTGGTGGCAGGGACTGTATCTCTCTAGGAGTCTTTTAGCAGCTGGCAGATGAGGGGACCCTGATCGCAGTCAAGGTCTGTCCAGCACTCAGCATAAGAGGAGACCCCATGTCAGGCAGGGATCTGTCCAGTGCCTGGCACAACAGGGGGATCCAGGCAGTGGTGGACAGACGGGGGATTGGAGGGGCCATGGCCCACGGGCACTGGCCTCGGGGACCACCAGCCAGGCCCTTCACATGAGCCAACCCGGAGGGAGCAGGGCTGCTGGGCTGGCTGGGAGCAATGGAGCAAAGCAGCAGGCTCTGCAATGCACGCGCCTCCCTTCCCACCCACACCAGAGTGCCGGCCCTGGGCGAGAGGTGCACACTGCTGTGCTGCGGGGACAGGGAGCAGGGAGGGCCAGGGCTGGCAGGGCAGAGACCTGGAGGCTAGGCCGAGTCTTGCTGCTGCTGCTGCTGAGAGCAGGATTCGTGCGGGCGGTCGATGGGGGTACAAATGCAAGCACTGGGCGCCAGAGCCCCATGGTATGCCACCGGATCCAGGCCTCAGCCAGTCCCTACCACACAAGTCCCCAAACTGTGGGGTGCACCCTCGGGGGGCACGGCAGAATGTTCGGGGGTGGGGAGGGAGTGCCACTCTGCCCCCCTCTGCCCCACTCGGCTCCAGCTCCAGCCCTGCCCTTCGCCCCGGCTCCTGTTCTGCTTCCGGCTCTGGCCGCTCCTGGCCCCAGACCTGCCCCCGGCCTCAGCCCCTGCATCCCAACCTGGCCCCTCAGTTCCTGGCCCCACCCTCGGTCCCAGCCCCAGCCTCTGGCCCTGACCGTGGCCCGGCCGCGGCACCGCTTCTGGCATTGCTCCTGGCCCCAGACCCGCCCCCCGCTGCAGCTCCGGCTTCAGCTCTTGGCTCTCGACCCTCAGGCAACAGCATCAGCCCCAGAGCCCGAGTACTGCCTTACCCCCAGCTGTGGCTCCAGCCACGGCTCCAGTCCTGGCCCCGACCTCGGCCCTGGTCCTGACCAAGGGGGGCATGGACAGAGGTAAGGGGGGCCCAAGTAAAATGTTTGGGGACCACTGCTCTACCCTCAAGAGTTACAGACTGAACCACACACAGGCAGCGGATGGCAGCAGGTCTAGAGGCCCAGGGAGAGGAAGACACTGGCCCAGGGGGACCCAGGAGGCCAGCGCTGGGAACAGAACCCAGGTGTCCTGATCTGCAGCCGATGCCTTTACCAAACAGACCCCACCCAGCGTCTCGCTTCTGCTCTATGGGGGAAACATCAAAGGAAAAATAACCCCAGAAGAAATGAGGAGAAGTTACCGAGTTTTATGGTCATGGTGGCGTTGATACAGTGGGTCTCGGTTCCCGTACAATCTGCGGTCTCGTCCCAGCACTGCTCAGAGGATGAAGCGTAGCAGCCAGGGCAGTTCCGGCCATTGGGTTTGGTGTCAGCCGGGGGCACTGGGAGGAAGCAGAGCAAACGTGGTCAGCTCCGGGGGATGAGACCTGGCAGGCGTCAGGGCCGGGAGAGCAGCTGGGGGCTGCCCAGCTCTGGCCTAGTGCCCCCTCCAGGGGGAGCTGTAGCTCCGGGGGCAGCAGGGAGGTTTGCAGCAGGAAACCTGGATCCCGCGGCTGGTGGGGGCAGCTCAGTTCACACCTGGGGGCACCTAACGCCCCACCTACTAGACTCCTCCCAGCCAGGGGCTGTGTGGTTCTATGGGGCACCCCCTGCAGGGCGGGAGGACCTGTTTCAGGACGTTAACCTGTGGGAGGTGCCAGGTGCCGGAGGTGCGGGGGCGGGGAAGGAGAGGCGGAGATGGGGAGATGTACCTGTAACCGTGGTTGTATTGCAGGCCTCTCCCACGCAGCAGGCAGAGCTCGTCCTTGTTTTCATTCCCGTCCCAAAATTCAAAAAGAAGGGGCCGGCATTACATTCGCTGGATGTCGTACAGCCCCTGATAATGCTCTGGAGCTTAACTCCCACTGCACAGAAGGAGAAGACAGAGATTTATTTCCCTTCCATGCCCACCCCCTTGTCACCATGTTCACAACGATGCCCTGTGCCATTATCCTTCTTCTACGCATAGGGAAACTGAGGCACAGAGGGTGTGGGGGGGAAGTGACTCATCCGAGGTCCCACAGGTGTAAACAAAGCGATTTTGTCACCTAAATCCAGCATTTATATCCTCCAGCTCTCCACTCAGCTACCGCATACTCCTGGAGGCCCCGAATCTCCTGCCCATAAAGGTCTTTAGTTGCCCACATTTTCACCAGTGGGTTCGGGCAGGGTCATGGAAATCCCCACGCCTTGCGTCCAGCCACCCCTTAGCCACGGCAGGATTCACAAACCCAGCGTCCCCTGCCGATATCACCTGCCTGGCTAGATCCCGGACAATCACCCAGCGCACCGAGCAGATAAGGCCGGGCACAAAGCACAGCCAGGGCTGGAGCGGGTGGTGGGGTTGCCTCTGTTTACCCAAGATCCCAGTGGGTTGGTTGCTCCCCGTGGACGGGGGACAATCAGGTTCCAGGGAATGTTCAACTATTTCATACAACGTGGAGAGACAGAAAGACCCAGCCAGGGGCCAGGCACAACCGTAGGAGGGGAGAAGTTGGGGCTGAAGTCCCCACCCCGATTCGGGATGAGTGGGGATTTGAACTTGGCTTCCCCACGGCCCAGCTGTGTGCCCAGCTTCTGGGGTCTCAGGGCAACTCCTCCTCCACCACCACCTTATCCAAGGAAGGGCTGACCCGGGTCAGACGCCCAGCGAGGGCCACATCCCTCTCGTTCCTGTTTCCTATTGGCTACCCAAGGCTGCTGTCTGCTCCACACGCTGGTTTTGTGGACCCCATCATATGGGGAGCCTGGGTCCCTGACCCAGGAGCTGAGCAGTCGACTCAGCTGTCTGGCTCATCACCTGGACTGAGTCTCAAGCATGACTGTGGTGGACACATGCAGCCACCAGAGGCTTCATGTGCAGTCGCTGCCACTTTTAGGGTCCCGCAACCCCTTCCCCAAGCTCCCTGTCCCGGCACCCGCTCTGCCCCCCGGAGCAGCCAGGTGGGTGCCCTAGGACGGCTTCTCCTTCTATGGGAGGCTCGAGTTTTCTCTCCTCTCCCTCTCCACGGTGATTGAAATAAAAAATAGTTTCTGATCTGAGCGACCACTTTGCAACCAAAAAAAGTAGGAGAAACTTTCTTACAACAAAGTGGGGAAGTTCATACATATGGTTACAACCCTCGCACTTTTGGCAGTATTCTTCCAAGCACGTCTTCTTCACGTGCAAAGGGTGTCTTCCTTTACGGACATGGCACTTCTAATAACACCATGGCTAGACTCTCACCAAAATAGTATTTGAACTGCCAAAACTGCAGCCCCCGGGAATCTGCTGCCTAGATCTTTTGTTTGAGAACCACTGCTTGCCCGGCTCAGCCTAAGGCTCCCTTGGGCAGAAAGCCCACAGGGTCTGGCATAGAACCCAGGAGTCCTGGCTCCTCCATTCTGTTCTCTGAACCGTGCTGATTAGGATCCATCTCACCTACACAGTATGATTTCCGTAAGAAGGATGCCACAAGTGTCTTGCCCGGAGGCACAGGTCTGCATGGGGCCTGTACAGTTGTTTCCTTGTTCAGAGCAAACCTCACACTGCAGACAGGACCCTGGAGGAGGAGAGAGAACATGATGTGTCTAGATTTGCCCCTTACTTGTCCCCTTCCATTCCCCTGAATTTAACTGACTCCAGCTGGGCATCAGGTAGAAATGTCTTTTATATCGTCTTAAGGTCGTGCTACTGAAATCAGATCTGTTTCCTTTCAGACAAACCTGTGGGGAAACCCCCTTTCAGAAATGTCCTTGGTTTCTGGCCAGCTCTGAAATGCTCCCATTCAGGACACATTTCTCTTGATTTAAAGAATAAATATTTCCTCCTATTTCCCGAACAGTTTCACTCATTGTCCTGGGGACTTTGGGACTTCCAGCACTTTCCTCCTCTGATGTTGTCATTTAGACACTCCCAACTGGCCTCCATTATTCTGTTGATGATAATCAGTTACGTTAACCATGTTGGAGAAGTCAGGAAATCAGCCCCTGTAGGAACAGAGCCCGACTCACCCACTGCCAGGAGAGCAGCGAGGATGCAGATGGCAAGAGAAGCCTTCATGGTGATGGGGAAGCAGTAAGTCGGTGCTGGGGTCTCTGATGCAGCCAAATCTCTGGTCCGGGTATTTTTCACAGACAGGCTGAAATGAGATCAGAAGAGGCATTGCACACGCATGATCCAGTCAACAGGGGTGGTGGAACCTCGGAGCCATTTGCCAGACTGCTGGAGTAGCCGCTCTTTTGCTCAGAGTGCTCTGATGCCTTCTCAGCTGGGATGTTCCTGGCACCCCCCAGAGCAGTCAGAGACAAACCTGAAATGCTCCTGCTGGAAGGCTGCCGCGTAAGGTGACTTTGTTTCTGGGAATCCAGAACGATCACACACGAGAACCAAAACAAGAGGGAGACAAAGGAGGCTGCTTCCTACGGCAGCGAGAGACAGAGCAGCCCACCTTGTTCTGGGCTGGTTCTTTGCAGACTGCCCCTGGTCCCACGCTTCCCTGCAGATCCCCAAAGACTGACAGCAGCACCAGGACACCCCACGCCCCTGACCCACCCACTCTTAAAGTGATAGCTTGCCATTGCAAACAGTCCTCAACACACAACACCCATTAACATCCATATGGTGGAGTTGTGGGGCTCGGAGCCAGAAGTCCTGGGATTTCTCCCTAGCTCTCAGAGGGGAGGGG
>NW_027132900.1:0-51756 GCF_026122565.2 Emydura macquarii macquarii | reverse complement strand
ATTCCTCTGGGCAATTCCAGCCAAAGATACTAAAAGTGCTATAATACCTAGAGACCAGTAGATTAATACTGGGCCCCCATAGAAAAGGGAGCAGTTACAGTCAGAGATGCTGCCTTTGATCATTGAACATTGGAAAAGCCTCTGAAGTAAACGTACCCGCTCCTGGTGAAAATCCCATCACTGCTCTGTCCCCCAGGGCTGTGAACTGTTAGCATTACACGTCGTTACAAAAGGGAACAACACTTGGCTCTTATATGGAGTTATTCAGCCAGAGCTTGAAAATGCTTCTAAAGGAGGAAGTTGCCATTATCCCAAAGTTACAGAAGGGGAACTGAGGCACAGAGACATGCCCAATGTCAGACCAGAGTCAGGACCAGCACTAAGGAATCCTGGTCCATTCAGTAAAAAGACCAGAGCAGCGTAAAATGGCTCCAAAAGGCCTGGATCCAGCCGGGTGAGGATTCCTCCAGTGCAGCATTCCAGAGAACAGCTGCAGGTGCCCTCTGAGGACCCACTCACAAGCCCTGTTGTGAGGTGTGTAGGAGATGGGACTGGGAACAAGATGGTTCTGTTGGGGCCACAGGCCACATTGCTGCAGAGATCCTGGGCCTCGCGGCTGCCCACAGGACCCAGGGAAAGGCTACTGTAACTAAAGGCATCAGCTGTACCAGTATAACATGAGAGGTTTAAACTCCTACCTTATATTGTACTGGTGTAACCTTCCCCTGCAGACAAGCCTGAGTTAAACTGGGGTCTGATTTGGCATTCAGAACAGGCAGGATCAGGAGGATGCAGGAGGTGCCTTAAAGCTGCCTTTGCCCGCACATGCCCCTGCGCTGCAGGCTCCGAGCACAGAATCTCACCCTGAGAGTTTAAGGCCATGTCTACACTAGCACGTATGTCAGCAAAATTTTTGTTGCTCACGAGTGTGAGACAAATACATCCCTGAGTGACATACATTTTGCCGGTGTGAGCGCTCGTGTGCACAGCGCTGTGTCTCTCCCACCAACACAGCTACCACTAGTTACTGAGCTGGTTTTATTTTGTCGACTTGAGACCTCTATCCCATCAGTGTGATGCAGCTACACAGTGATCTTACAGGGGCTCCCCCCGCCCCGAGCTCTGGCCATAACTCTACTGATTTTCATGAAAAGCAGAAATCTGGAAAAACTGATTTCCATGGGAGAACTATGATCAGAGTGAGGAGGTGAGGGGCCTGCCTGCCTGCAACAGGGGGTGAGGAGCCGACTGGGGGGTCTGGCTGAAGTGAAAATCAAGAGTTTGATGTTGGGAAAAGTCTCATGTTATAAACACAAAGGGTTTGTCTACACGGCCCGGGGCAGCGAGTCTCAGAGATGGAGTGACAGATGTGTGGTTTGCACCATGTCATTAAAAATAACTGTATAGAAGTGTCTGGGGCTGGAACTTGGGCTCTGGGGTGTCTGACGTGGGGTCCCTCGATCTCTCCTGCTGCAGACGCCCCTCGGTATCTAAATACTGACACGGGTCCTGGGCCAGAGCGTGAGAGTGAGAATGACTCTGCAGCCCAGTGGGTCAGGCCCCACCCGGGAGCCCCAGAACCCAGCCCCCCTGCTCCAGTGACCCTGTAATTATTGATCCGTTATCACAGTGATAGGAGGGGTGACACCCCTGGCACAGCCATG
This sequence comes from Emydura macquarii macquarii, assembly GCF_026122565.2. NCBI lineage: Eukaryota > Metazoa > Chordata > Testudines > Chelidae > Emydura > Emydura macquarii. The sequence goes on along the minus strand of NW_027132900.1, from coordinate 50,092 downwards.
TCGGTGCCCGGTGCAAACAACAAGTGTAGATGTGCTGCCCAGGCGTGAGCTGGGACTGGCACCTGGTGCAGCTTCTCTCAGATGGAGGGGGCAGTAAGTGGGGAAATGCCCCATCCCCTCCCCACTGCCCCAGCGTCATCAGCAACAGCCCCTGGTCCCCCCAGCACCAGGTACACTCCCCACTGCCCAGCCCCCCACTGCCTTGCCCCTGCTCAGTGAGCGCAATCCAGACACCCTGCCAGTGCCCTGGGGGAGGGGCTGGGCCGGGTGAGGGGAGGGGAGGGGCTGGCTGTGGGGTTTGCCTGGCTGGAAGTTGGTGCCCTCCCGTACCCGTCCCTCACCCCTGGGCCCACATGTCCTCTGCCTCTATCCTCCCCCTCGCCTCACCACCCCGACCCTTTCTGCTTCCACGCCCCCCTTTGCCTCCCTGGCACCTGCCCTTCCCCTCCCCCACTCCTTTTACCCTCTGGGTCCCACCCCTCCCCTTATCCTCACTCTGCCCTCCTGATACCCACCCCTCCCTTTGCTCCCCACTGCCCCCCTAGGGCCTGTCCGTCCCACCTGTCTCTTCTGAGCCCCCTGTGCTTATCTGGTTCCTCACCCCCATTTTTCCTCTGGCTCCTGCCCCTCCCCCTGTGCCCTCCTTGCATCCACCCTCCACTAGCTCCCCTCAGCCCTCCTGGTGCCTGCCCCTTCTCTCACTCCCCTGTTGCCTCCTTGTGCCTGCCCCTTCCCTCCCCCATCTCCCTTTTAGTGCCCACCACACCCTTCACTCCCCCCCACGGCCCTGTGGTGCCTGCCCCACCACTCACCCCTTTGTCCCCTTGTCACCTGCACCTTCCCCTGTCCCATCCCTGGCCCCGCTGCCACTGGGGGCTGCCCCGTCCCCCGCTCCCTCCAGCCCTCTGTGGCAGCCCCCCTTTCACTGCCCCTCTGCCTCCCTGGGGCTCCTCTTCCCCCTCAGTCCCCTGACACCTGCCCCTCCCATCACCCCACTCTGCCCCCTGGCACCTGCCCCAGCCCTCGCTCTGCCCTCCGGTGATCACCCCTGCCCTAGACACCCCCGCTGCCCCCGGCTCCTGCCTCACTCTGTGCCCCTGGTGCCTGCCCGTTCCCTCCACCCCCTGCTCCTGGCGCCTGCCCCACTCCTCCTCCCCCACCCCTGGCACCTGCCCCTATTCACTCCCCTCTGCCCCCAAGACTCCACCCCTCTCCTCATTCCCCTGCCCCTTGGAGCCTCTCCCCCTCCATTGCCTCACCCCCCTCTGCCCCCTGGTGTCTGCTCCTTCCCTTCCCCCCACTTCCCTTGTGGCTGCCCCTCCCCCCTGCCCCTCCTCTGCCTCTGCCAGCATCAGCCTGTCCCCTCCCCTGCCCCTGGGCTGCCCTCCCCTGCCCTGCCCCCACTGACACCTTCCCATCCCACCCCTCCCCCGCTCCTGCTCTCCTTCCCCTCAAGTTCGCTCGCATGGGCAGAGGGGCCCTGACTCCCCTTAACGGGCAACAACCCCCCCCCCAGCGATTAACGGGGATGCAGGTTAATTTCCCTTTGATCCCCGTGACCAGCCCCTGCCCCAGCCCTGACTCTGTGACTCTCTCCCCAGTGGACGTGACTCTGGATCCAGACACGGCTCATCCCGAACTCGTCCTGTCTGAGGATCGGAAACGTGTGAGACATGGAGACACACGCCAGGATCTGCCCGACAATCCTGAGAGATTTGATCCTTGTCTCTGTGTGCTGGGCACTGAGGGGTTCCCAGGCGGGAGGCGTTACTGGGAGGTGGAGGTGGGAGACAAGCCTGGCTGGGTTCTGGGGGTTTGTAGGGAATCTGTGAGCAGGAAGGGGATGGTCAGACTCTCATCTAGGAATGGATACTGGGCTGTGTGGCTGTGGGATGGGGAATACAAGGCCCTCACCTCCTCCCTGACCCCCCTCCCCGTGAGCGTCAGGCCCAGCCGGGTGGGGATTTTCCTGGACTATGAGGCGGGCGAGGTCTCATTTTACAATGTCACTGACAGGTCCCAGCTCTGCACTGTCACTGACACCTTCTCCGGGACGCTTCGCCCTTATTTCTATGCTGGTCTCAGTGCTGGGGGTAAAAACACGGCTCCCCTGATCATCTGCCTGGTCCCAGCCCAGGCCAGAGGGAATCTCTGTCCCTGACAGCGACACCCATGGCAGAGACTGTCCCCTCCCAGCGCTGAGCAGCCCCCAGGCCTGTGTCTAGGGGATGGTCTAAAGGGCATCACCTGCCTGCCCCCCACCACCCACCCCTCAGTTCCCAGCACCAGGCCTGTGAGCTGGGGGAGGGGAGTGGAGCAGAGAAGGGGGTGGGGGGAGCCGGCTGCTGGGATGGGGGGCAGGATGGGGGTGGGGAGAGCTGGGGGAGGGTATTTGGTAGCTGGGCCAGGGGAAGGGGCTGTTGAGGGCCCAGCCCAAGGGCTGTGTGAGCAAGGGGCCAGGCAGGGCTAATGGGACCCACTCACAGGAAGGAGCCCAGGCATCAGTCCAAAAGGTGATATTTTTGTGGTCATTTGAGTTTTAGAGCACACAGAAAATAAACTTATTCCAGCAAATGTATCCTAATTTCTTGACGGGATAGCTGAGCAGAGTGCGAGGGGAGGCACATCACAGGGCATGGCAACGACTACTTCTTTGTTTTCACCGTGGTGCAGTAGAAATATTTTCAATGTAATTCAGTTTTGAAGATTTATTCAAAATATTCAATTCATGGCACGGCCCTCTAGTTATCTTGGTTGTTTGAAAATAAAGACCCTAAAATTACCCTGTGCTGGAGTCAGCTGGCTTTTCATCCTGTCTGCTGGTTTCTAGGTGGTATGAGTAGGTGAAGTTACATGTTATTTCCATTTTTTCACACAGGGAACACTTAAGCTGAAAATAATTTTTTCCATAAAATTTCCTTCAGAGATACCTGTGTTCCTTTCCCTTTTTCTCACTGAAATTATGGGCAATTACTTGGGTTTCTTATCCAATCTTATTGCTTGGGAAAACATGTTGGTAAGCGGATAAATGTTCAACATCATTTATGGTACCTGAAGAGACATCAAACTGTGTTGTATTGTCACCAACAATTTACAGCACAAACACTCCTGCCGCCAATGGTGGGGATGTTCATTTGTAATTATCTGACTTTGGATGGGCTCCCCCGTCAACCCCTGGAGCCCCTGGTTGACAGGCCCGCTGTGTGTGAATTAACCAGCATGCACAGTCCACTGAGCTACCTGCACCAAGTTTCTTTATTACTCTTCATGGTCCAGGTACATCGCAGAACAGCAGCAGTTATGTAGAGCCTCGCTCCTGCTCCCTGGCCCAGCCTTTTATGCTGCTGCTTTTGTCTCAGCGCTACCGAGCTAGTTACCTCACCAGGCTCCTTACCAGTGCAAGTGATTCCTCTCGACCCTTCCAAACCCAACTACCTCTGTCCCTCCTCCCCTCACTACACCCGTGCCCTGGCTGTTCTACGTGACCAGGGGGCTGGCTCCAAAGGGCTCAGTGTGTAGCTGCTAACAACCCCTGTCACACTGCCCTGATTGTGTATGTGGCCATACAGTGACAATCACACCAAACGTTATCTCATTATTCAATTCAGAGTCCAGATTTGCAGGTATCCGCTCTGGACATCTATGTCAATATATTATTTTACAAGTCTTCTTCTCTACCTCAGATGCTGCCATAGTTCTAACTGGAAATCCTTCCACCTATTTCGAAAAATAATCTGTAGCTGTCAGCACATGCAGGTATCCCTTCTTCATTACTGGGTATGGTCTTATTAAATCCACTCCCAACAATTCCGAGGGTTTAACAACATATGTGCAAGGATATAGGTTAGAGTTCTAATTTGGATCTTTCCTATGAAATTTTTATAAAAATCCCGTCTGTAGTAAGCAAAGTCAACATTCCAATGTGTGGGTTTTGTAACAGTTCATTTCTCTACACAGTCAGAATCTAAGTTTGTGTCTTTTTCAAAAGTAAATCAGTACAATATAGGCCAAAGTGCTGCAAGTGAAAACTTGAATAAATACGCTGCACCAGTAATTGCTTCTCTGTGTCATCTATTCAGAGATTGGTGCTCTTCTTATAGGTGATTAGAGGCCTTATTGTAAATTCTGATAATTTAAACAATTAGCTTGGCTAATCTTTAAAAACTTCCATAGTGCTGTTAAAGGCAGTAAATAAGACTATCATGTAGTTGTAATAAGCAATTAAAGTATTCCTAATGCATTGACAATGAAAGCATGATAAACTAATGTGTTAAGAAGGAAAGCTAGAAGAAGTGTCTGTGTCTTAAAATGCACCTTATTGCTTTGCAAGATGGTATCCAGATGTAATTCCTTTGCCCCTTTCCAGCAACACAGAAATCTCTCAACCTGTGATCATATTAACATTTACGTTTGAAAATATTATGCCAGTGGAAAAGCGCTCACATTTTCACACCAGATATTTATAAATATCTTTCTTTGCAATGTAAATTTTGACTTTGACTTTAAATAGAAATTTTATGTCTGCAGACTTTGTTTTATTACTTCCTGTACCCACTCGTTGAGGTCTTCTGTCATTCTGGGCTAATAATATCTCCATGTCAGTGCCAGGCTTGTTTTGACTGTTCCTTGATGTCCACTCCTAGCACAGTCATGGAACAGGTGGAACAGTTCTAGGGTGTGTTTCAAAGTGTTCACGTCCCTCACCTTCCTACCTCTTGCACAATGCTTAAGTTTCCTTCTGCTACTCAGAGAAGATGGAGATGTGATGATGATGTCAAATATTGCAGTTAAGACATATGTATGCTATAAGGTATATGTATATAAAAGATATTTGCATAACACATCTGTACAAGCCTTGATGGTTTTTATCAAGGCTATAGATACTGGGAGGTTGTAATTGTATATTAACAGTTTTTAAACTTAGGAATCATTGCTCAGTTGAAATGTGTGGATTGGTATTATTCTTTGTGAATACACTGGACAAAACCATTCAGAAATAAATTCAATTATTGCATATATTTCTGATATTTTTAACTGATAGTAGTAATTGGTCATGCAAGAGAAAAATGCATTTGTCACAATGGCTATACAAAAGGAAATTTTGTATTAAAAGAAGACATAAAAACAGTGAGCGTAATCATGGTCCCAGTGAAGTAAATGGTAAAACTCTAGTTAAATGACAGGACTGATTCTGTACTACTGAAGTTATGTGCTGAAGATTTAATTAGGGTGAGCATATGTCCCACTTTCGCCGGTACGGTCCCTCTTTTAAGCCCTGTCCCAGCCCTCCTGACATTTTTTCTTGGCAAAGTAGGCATTTGTCTCGCCTGATCAGTTTGTCAGAAAAAACAGGGCAAATGCCCACTTTTGTCAAAAAAGTAGAGTGTGGGGAGAGGCGGGGAAGGAAAGCGATGCAGCGATGCCAGCCCTGTGTAGAGGGGAGGTAGGGCTTGGGTGATGCCAGTCCTGAGAGGAGGCTGGGGGAGCAGGCAGGGCTCGTGCCGGCCCTGCACAGGGAGAGGATTGGGCAAGGGGCTCAGGCCAGCCCCATGTGTGGAGGGGGAGGCTTGGGCTACCACCACACAGTGTCCCGTTTGGGAAATATGGTCACCCTAGATTTAATTATATTCTTTTTCATCACACACACACACGACACAAATTGAGAAAGAGAGAGAGAGAGTTTGCCTTCCAATAAAAAATTAACAGAAAATCAAGGCAGATTAAGTTGCTCTGATTCATTCATTCTTTTGGATATCAGTGCTATTTTTCTGGTATCCCCAAACATGTGCAATTCTTTCCCCAAAAGACTTCCCTGGTTATTAGTCACAGAAAAAAGCCTTTCGCATCCTATTAATTGATATTTGATAATTGCAAACATATCTACATACATATTAATCAAACCTTCTTTCCAAGGCATGACACATAAATTGGAGACACACAATCAAAGTAAACCACACTTAACGATGCAGCATTCACAGGCCTTCACTAGGGTAAAGCAAGAAAGTTTGAGCTGTGTGCCTAAGTTCCATTTTAGCCTTTGAAAATCTGTCCAGATGGGATCAGTGGAGATCAGGTTTCATTTAAATTAATCAGGTCACCTATAAAATTGTAATTGCGTAAACTCATAATTAGTGGGGACAAGAAATGTAACATGAAATCTAACACATCCAAGGGGTGTCATGGAGGAGAAGTTGAAGTTTTTAAATATTATGCAATTAAAACAACAAAATGTCTACTGCAGCCCCCTTTACCTGCCCTATGGATGTTTATAACACTGAAATGTCTTCCTTAACGCAGCTTGAGGACAACACAGTTTGATGTAACTCAGAAGAATCTGCAAGAAACAGTGAAACCATGTAACAGACACATTTCATTACCCGAGTGATCACAGGCGGGAGCTACAGTTAAAAAGAACAAAGTGACATCACAGGTTGTTGGAATTGCCTTGGCCACGGACAATGGTGGATCCCAAGGTGCAGACACAAGAAGGTTGGAATTCGTTGGGTTGGTAGCACTTCTCCCGACAGGCGCACAGAATGTTTGCAGAGAAACTGGCAGTGCAGGAGGCCTCTCTCACTGGAGATTGCTGAGTGGGAGACTCGAAGTGTTTGTCATGAGGTAACAAAGCAAGGTCAGCAATTTACTGCTGCATGGGGTTGTCCGGGTCCAGTTAACTCCCAGTAAAACTAAAGTGACTCGTCTCCACGATGTTTATGACTGAAAACTCCTAAGTGATGCTCTACTGAGAGGCACCACCAGGGGCTGGTGCCCCAGACATGGAATTTTTTCTGCTTCCCTCTGCAGGTGTCCTGCCAGCACACTGAGTATTGCAGGAGCGCTCGCCCGCCTGTGACTTTCCTCAGCATTTCCAGCACCCAGGAGGCTGTGACTCTACTGCAGCTGGGCACCGACAGCTCCTGGATCCTGGATCTCACGTGGCTGCTCCAAAGAAGGACACAGTCCCTGCTACCACTGAGCTGCTCAGCACAGACTTTGCAGCAAAGCCGCTCAGAGGAGAGAGATGGGGACGTACCTGGCCAGGGCGCTCGGCACATGCTAGGAAGAGGAGAGCTGGGGAAGAGGCAACGATCTGCATCACAGTAACCCCACGGCCTCCCCATCTTCCCTCTGCGAGCAGCAGGAGCTTTACCCTGCCAGACATCACCTCCCCTGCCCTCGCCAGCCAGGAATTGGATCAATGCAATGACGTTGCTCAGCTTCTCTTCCCCGCTCCTCTCACGGGCCTAGTCTGTGCTCAGCCAATAAGAAGGCAGCGTGTGGCAGAGCCAATAGCAAGGCTGGGAGCCTCTGCAGCACTTTTCAAACTTGAACCAGGCTCAGCTGGGGAAGCTCTGTGAAGGCTTTGGGCTTAGTCTGAAGATGCTGCAGTTTCCCCAAGATCTGCCCCTCACCCTCATCTGCCTTTGCTGACCTGCTCAAAAGGCAGGAGCCAGCCCCTTGTGACACCAATAGACCCAGCGCTGCTCAGGCGGGGGAGGGGGCTGCCACCTCAGGCACATTCAGGGGATCATTATCGCACAGACAGCCCCGCTTTGGAAGTTTCAGGCTGCAAGAGCAGCGCTGCAGAATGACCCCCTGGGATCTTTCCCTGCTGGGAAGAAATAAGCAAGTGCTGGCACAGCACAAATAGTGTTTAAATTACACTTGAAACTTTCCCATTTTTTTTCCAGTGCTCTGTGTTTTTAGTGACTGGCAGTACCCCAGTGTGGCTATTTATTCTGCCATCTAATTCCACTTGTGAGAATCTTTCCTTCCCCTACAATGGGCTCTGGCTGGGTCAGGTGACCAGGTAGGTCCACACAGGCTGTTACACACAAATGCTGTGAATGCCTCGATCTTACCAAACCTCCCCAGGGCTGCACTTTGCTAGGACCTTTTCCCCAGAAAACCTTCTGAGGAGTTGCTGGTCCTTGGTACCTGCAGATACAAGCACTTGCTGCCCTCAAGCAGCCATTTTGTAGCTGTGTGTCTGCTGTGCTGTCTGTCCTTCTCCCCCAACTGGTAAGTGATCTTAGCTCCTCTTGTACTTACCCTTTAATATTTCTGAGGGGGCCGAGTCTCAAACTTGAGCACCTCTGTGAATTTCATTAACGTTTGATGTTTACTCTTTCAAATCCTTACAGCTACAGACTAGAAACCTACATCAACTTAATCCTTTTTATTTATCGTAATTATTTGTATAAAACCTTCAGTGCACAAAAACCCAAACCAGTCTGAACAGTTTGCAAGATTTGGCTGCCAAAATGTGTTCATTATAGATCCAGGCTGTTAACGTCCATTATTTAATTATACACTAGATAGAGATTTTTTAAAGAGTTTTTTTAAAGGTTTGGTATCTCAGCTACTTTTGAGCCATCATTAAATTATTCTCCTCCTTCATTTGTTAATGCACATACTTTCTCTCTAATGCTAATTTCCCTCTTGACAAACTTTTAAATGTTCATCTTAACCCTGTAGTTTAGCATCAGCTCATTTATGTTAGTGGTGAAAGATCAAATTACAACACAGAATCTGAAAATTTCTTTTATGATGGATTAGAAAACTCTCCAAAAACATCATGCCCAAGAATAATCTAGAGATCATGCAGCTACTGTGCTGGCCCTGTACATAATGGAAACCATTTCAAGCCAGGGGGTGCTGCACTCCCAGCACCCTTACTTCCAGAACCTATGACTTATCTTTTTAAAAAAATTAAAGTTATAAAACCTGTGACCTGTCCGTGCCCAGGGCAGCCAACTGAAAATGCTACCAGGTCAGTGCAGGCTGCAAAAGGAGAGCAGATTCTCTCCGACGCTGGTGGGTGATACTGAAGCCCGGCTTCCCAGCCAGCCACAAACTGCTTCTGATTTCCCCACACTGGATATCAAGAAGCCAGTCCACAAATGCCCACAGCCCCCTTTACTGCATTCCAGTTCCTGGCTCCCAAATCAGCACTAGGTCCAGTAAAGAGACCAGTTATTTAAACCCTATGCTTTTTACTAAAAAGGTTCCCTCTGACCCCAAGGGGTCAGCCACAGCACCAGATCAATATAAGTTTGGATCTTACCTAAAACACCACACTGCCAGCCAATCCTTTAGCAACTAAGACTAAAGGTTTATTGTAAAAGGAAAGAAAGAAACCATGAGAGAAATGTTAAAGGGTTAAAGCAAATCACATACATACAAATGATTAAAAGTCCATATACATCAGGTTTCTGGAAGAAATGTGGAGTTGCAGGCTTGTATAGTTCCCTCTGGTTCACATCCAGTACTTGGATGGGTCTAAGTCCTTCAGTTCAGTTGCAAAATGAATTGATCCAGAGGTAGGTGTGTGTCTGCAGCTGGACAGGAACATAGACAAAATGGATTCTGTGGTTTGATCTTATATACCCTCTGTCCCTGGCCATGCGGCCTGTGGAAAGTCACAAGAACTAAAATGGAGTCCAGAGTCATATGGGCCAATCCTGGTGACTCTTCAGGTGTGCCTTTAGTCTCTTCCTGGGCCCCTCCCATCTGTGAGTGTCTCAATGGGCCATTAAGCAGGCTATTGTCTTGCCGCCTCTCTGTCTGGGGTGTGTCCCAGCCCGCCCAAATTGACATACAGAAATATCAAATACATTCATAACTTCCATTTCACATATAATACATGAACATGAGTATTATTATCGTACTCAGCATGATATATCCCTCCTAACAGTACCTGACATGATATATCTCACATGCATTATCATGATTCTGCCATACTGATGTCACACAATATACTAAATGCCCTCCCACTTAAGCCAGCCCACGTGACAAAACCATAGACTATAAAAAAAGATTCCAAATCTTTTTAAAAGGCTACTTATCGACTAAAAATAGTTCTTAGACCAAGATTCCTGCACAGTGTTTGCAATGCAAACATTGGAGCACTTACTAGGACACTGAAAGTGAAATGAATTACAAGTAGTAGAACTGATGTTTTTTCCTTGTCTACACTTACAGAAATGCAGAAAGTAAAGCACATAAGTAGTTACCAATTACATTTATCTGTATGAACCAGTGGTGGATGTGTTATGCTTATAAGCAAGATCTTTTTCAGGGGACAAGGCAATATGTCACATTTATTATGAGAAAACACAATTCTATTAATAACTAATAATTGGTACCTAATACAGACATGCACACACACACATGCCAAGCATTCTGCAGCTCCTTGTATATAGTTCCCAGTCCTGATCGTAGCTTGTGATTGCAGCTTGAGTTTGTAGCTAATGTTTGCAGCTCGTGACAGGTAACTGGCTAGGGAAACCAGGCACGAGGAGAAGCAGGGTCTCTGTTGGACGCACACTGATGCTCTTTGATGTTGCTAACCAGAACGTTACCCAAAGCTTTTAAACAATCAGATAAACAATCCTGACGATTATGCTCTAACCTGAGCCGTCGACTTGTGATGCTGGTGATCTGGTTGTTCAGGCACCCTTAAAACTGGCATTACCTCATGTTTGCAAGCTTGACTTTGCCACCCAACATTTTTAATGAAGTTCTCTGAATGTAACTGTGAAGTTCCCCTGTGTAGGCCACAAAAAATATTTGTAACGCAGTAAACAAAAATAGGGGCTTAACGGGTTTGGTTAAAACCGGTTTAATAAAAGGCGCTGCTCAGCTTGGTAAACAGGTTTTGCAAGTTCGTGTAAATTTGCTTGTGGTGCCAAAAAAAAAAAAAAAAAAAAAAAAAAAAAAAAGGGTTAAAAAGCAAGGTCACATGCTGTAAATTTGCCAGTGCTAGCTGTACCTTAAAGGTCGTATGTTATGCTGCATGCAAAAGCTTAAAATGCAAACTGCATAATAAAACTCGGCCATAAATCCACTTAAATTGCGTGGCACCAATCCCCTGCAGCCCGCTTCGCAAAGCGCGTTAGGGTCTCCCTCTGCAGTTTGAAGCATAAGCTGTAATTAAAAATAAGTGTACCTAACTGGTGTGGGCGTGTTTTTATTCTCACCTGGTATCCAAAACCTGCAGGCAGCTGTAATCAGCGGTGCCTGGCATAACACCCTGGTGCAATCTGGTCTGGTGAATTGCTGTGTCACCCCAATCTCCCACTCCAGGAGCCGGTCTTAGAATCATAGAATATTAGAGTTGGAAGGGACCTCAGGAGGTCATCTAGTCCAACCCCCTGCTCAAAGCAAGACTAACTTCAGCTATATCATCCCAGCCAGGGCTTTGTCAAGCCTCAGCTTAAAAATCTCTAAAGATGGAGATTCCACCACCTCCCTAGGTAACCCATTCCAGTGCTTCACCACCCTCCTAATGAAAAACTTTTTCCTAATGTCCAACCTAGACCTCCCCAATTGCAACTTGAGACCGTTGCTCCTTGTTCCGTCATCTGCCACCACTGAGAACAGCCTAGCCCCATCTTCCCTGGAACCCCCTTTCAGGTAGTTTAAAGGCTGCTATCAAATCCCCCCTCATTTTTCTCTTTTGCAAACTAAACAAGCCCAGTTTCCTTAGCCTCTCCTCATAAGTCCTGTGCTCCAGCCTCCTAATCATTTTTGTTGCCCTCCGCTGTACTCTCTCCAACTTGTCCACATCCTTTTTGTAGTGGGGGGGCCCAAAACTGGACACAATACTCTAAATGCGGTCTTACCAATGCCGAATAGAGGGGAATAATCACTTCCCATGACCTGCTGGCAATGTTCCTCCTAATGCAGCCCAATATGCTATTAGCCTTCTTGACAACCAGGGCACACTGCTGACTCATATCCAGCTTTTTATCCACTGTTACCCCCAGGTCCTTTTCTGCAGAACTGCTGCCTAGCTCGTAGGTCCCCAGTCTATAGCTGTGCATGGGATTCTTCCTTCCTAAGTGGAGGACTCTGCACTTTTCTTTGTTGAACCTCATTAGATTTCTTTTGGCCCAATCCTCCAGTTTGTTTAGGTCACTCTGTATCCTATCCCTACCTTGCAGGGTATCTACCACTCCTCCCAGCTTAGTGTCGTCCGCAAACTTGCTGAGGGTGCAATCTACCCCATCTTCCAGATCATTAATGAAGATGTTGAACAAAACCGGCCCCAGGACTGACCCCTGGGGAACTCCACTTGTGACTGGTTGCCAGCTAGACATGGAGCCATTGATCACTACTCGTTGAGCCCTACGCTCTAACCAGTTCTCTATCCATTTTATAGTCCATTCATCCAACCCATACTTTTTTAACTTGCTGATAAGAATACTGTGAGATACAGTCTTACTCTGCTCTGCTGTGAGAACCCCACTCCTGGGGCTGTTCATGCATAAGCTCCAGCATGTAAGCTGCCCCCAACTAAGTGAGTGAGTGCCTCTAGCCAGCCACTCCTTGGATCATACAACAGAATGACATTAGGCATACCCTCAGTCCCAGATACAACCATAGGAACCTCCATGTTACAATGTTCAGCTAAGCCCACTGAACAATGTAAGCTCATATGCATTCCTCAGTTTAACAAAGAAATTGATATGCACCAGCCTTGTTATTCCAAGTGGAGTCTCCAACACACTTCAAACCAAACTCACTGCTTTAGATAGACCAAACAGATGAATGTAATAATTACAGAAGGATTTTAAATGATTATATGTCAAAGTATAACAAGTCAGATTTGGTCAAAAGAAATAAAAGCAAAAAGCATTCTGAGCTAAGCTTAACACTTTCAGCAATCTTACAAACGTTGGCGATTCTCACCGCAGGCTGGCTGGCTGGTTTCCTTTCAACCAGGCTCTCCCCTCTGGTCAGCACTTCAGTTGCTTGGTGGTGTTTGTAGATGGAGGTGGAAGAGAGAGCAAGCATGGCAAATGTCTCCCCTTTTTATAATGTTCCTACTCTTCTCTGGGGCTTGCCCCTCCCAGGGTCAGGTGACCAACAATGTCCTTACATGGACTCATCCATGTCCTGAGTCAGTGAGCATCACCCCTTCAGGGTTCCAAGCTGCCCAAGGGAAGGGAAGTGACTCCCTGAGAGTCTAATTGATCCTCCCTTGATGCCCAGGCCAGTCCTTTGTTCCTGGAATGCTGAGCTGGGTTTGTTCTATACACGCCTGGATAAGGTGCGAACTGTCCCTCTGCTCCTGGAGAATTTTGCCTGGATCTGTTTCAAGCCATGAGGACACATCTTTGCAAATATTACCTAGAGCAGCCTCATAACCATATGCATGAAATTGCAACCAACATATTACTTTAACAATAATGATCAGTACCTCATGAGCATTCCAAAGACATCTAATGTGACATACTTTGCATTATATAATACACAATTATATTCGAAAGGAGAACATGAGGGTGTGCAGAGCATCACAGTAATGTAATATCAGCTGTGCACTCATGCAATGCCAGTCTGTATTGTACTGTATGCTTGCAGAGTGCCTTCACTGCACACAAGGCAGAGTTCAGGGACTAAATGTTCTTCAGTTTACAGTGTCTAAAGGACAGGAGAATTTGGCCAAAGCTTACCACACAAAGGAAGGGAGGTTCAAAATGGGAGGGGCTTTGAAAATCCTTAATGTTCTGTAGCATTAACATTTACAGAAATTTCCAAAGTATCAGTAACCCTGACTTTCTGTGTAAGTGTTGTGATCCCCCTCCTCTCCCAGGGGAGCAGAAAGATCCCCTCACTGCACCTGTAACCCTCTGGTGAGTGTGTGTGTGTTACACATCCCTCTCTATGGCTGACCCACAGAATTTGTGGGTCTTTTACAGCTCTGAACTTCACAGGCAGACTCTTTAGCTCAAGCTGCAGAGACTTGCACTTTTAGTTCTGTAGGTCCCCACTTCAGTCACCAGTGCTGGTGGGTTAGACAGTTACAGAAACCTGCCTGTGGAGCAGGGGATATACTACCCACCCCTTCTCCCCACCTCTGTCCATTCCTGTTCTGTTTCTCTCCCTCCTTCGTTCCTCCTCTTTCTCTCATTTGGTTCCACTTTCCTTTTTCTTCCCTCCCCTTCCTGGTTCCTCTCTTTTTTTTTTTTTTTTTTAAACTTTCTCTTCTCTCCTTCTGTGGCTGAGAATAGCTGATACCTGCAGTGGCCCCTCCCAGTCTACATATAATCCCACACCCTACAGAGCAAAGGGCAGAGAGATGACCAGGCACTCACCTGGCTGCCATGGCCTCCGCAGCTACAGCAGCAGAAGTGCAAGATGAAGCTATTTGCTCCATCTGCCTGGAGTACCTGACAGAGCCGGTGACTATCGCATGTGGGCACAACTTCTGCCGAGTCTGCATCACCCAGCAATGTGAGGAATGGGAAAAGGGAACAGGGCCAGACCTGACCTGTCCCCAGTGCAGAGCCCAATTCCAGAAAGGGGAGTTCAAACCCAACACGCAGCTGAACAACATAGTACAAAAGATCAAACAACTGAGGACAAAACCAGGAAAAGAGCCAAAGGAGGATCTGTGTGAGAGACACGAGGAGCGCCTCAAACTCTTCTGTGAGGAAGACGGAGAAGCCATTTGCTGGGTGTGTGAGAAATCCCGGGCTCACAAGACTCACACTGTGGTTCCCATTGAGGAGGCTGCCCAGGATTACAAGGTAGGAAATTGACCTTGCTGAATTAAACCCTTTTAGGACACCAGGTTTATCTCCTATTAATACAAGGAGAAAGTTTCAAACATGGCTGCCTAAAGTTAGGCACCGACATGACAGGGGCTTGGCTTTCAGAGGGGATGAGCACTGAGGGTTGTGGGTAATGGGAAAAGATCCAAACTTTTTTGCTCCAACACTGCAAGTTCCAAAGCCTCACAGAGAGAACAGGGCTGACGGCTCCTTGTGCACCAAGACAGTCTGGGCCCGGACACATCCCTGCACCCAGTGCACAGAGCCCACAGCTGGCACCTGCCTCCTGCTCTTTTCTCTCTCCCTGTCCTGCTCTTCTCTCCTCCTTCAGCTCCTCCCAGTCCAGCAGCTCTACTCCACCCATATTAACTCCTGCATCCGCTCTGCCAGATCAAATTAGTAGGATGTGGGGTGGCCTTACAGCTTAGGTACACCATGTATTACACACCTCGGTATTGTGATTGTTTGCTAAAGTTCACCCTGCTATTACCCACCATGTATAGATTGGTGCTATGATTGTCTGACAAAGTTAGGGCCAGCTGTGTTCTAACACGCTTGGGTTTTGGCAGCATGGATGGGACAACTGGGTTCAGAAACCACATTAAAGAACCGTGTTAGTGCTCCCATCCCCTGTCTAGGGCTATGTCTGCACTAGAGAGTGGGAGGCTGGGGATGGGAGGCTGCTGAGGTTCCCTGCCCTCACCCCAGGAGAGAGGGGAGGACATGGCTGACATTAGGCCCCTACCCAGGGTTGCAGAAGGAAGGAAGGGAAATGACCTGATTTCCCTCCCCACAGGGACCAGACTCACTGACAATCTCAGCTTGGCCTGAACTGTCCCAAATTTCTGCTCCAAGCCCTTTGTCCACTGAGGGTCTTCTCTGCCCCAAGAACGCCAAGGCTACGTCTACACGACAGGACGGCGCTGCAGCGAAGTAGCTAGGGCGAACTAAGTGTTTAGGTTCAGACCAGGCCCAAGCCTCTGTGCTCACTTACAGGGCTCAGAACCAGCCAGGAAGTTCTGGCACTTCTCCGAAGCGACTGCCTTGTTCTCCAGGATCTCAGCTTTCGTTATTTCTAAACCGAGTCTCCAGCTGTTCTGCTTGCAAAGAAAACCTGAAAAATTGTGACCCACGTGTAGGGGATGCAGAGAGCCGGGCACAGCAGCTCAGAGAGGTGTGAACTGCCCCAATCCCTCCGGGAGGGTGAGCTCAGGTGCCCAGAGAAGATCATTTAAATCTCATCATTGTTAATGATTTTATTCCCCATGTGAGATCGGAGAGGGAGAGTTACAGCTCAGCACCATTTACTGCCAATGACGCCTCCTGCCGGTGCCCCTAGCGGGTGATGTTTGGAAGATGCCACCCCTTATCTTTCCCCAGTAAAGGAAGGCCAGGCCCAGAGAGCCCAGTGGCATATTCTAGCCCCATGAGGGGAGCCGGGCCCAAGGAGCTCTTGGAGCCAATCAGCAACACCGTCCTGTTCTGAACATTGCACCATCTACTGTGAACAGGCCACGGTGTCTCCTTTGGTGACTCACACGGGCAGAGATTATTTTGTGGGTGGAGCTTCAAAAACTCCAGCCACCCTTGTCCCTCTGCCCTCGCCCCCGGCTGATCCCGGCTCATTTATGAAGCTGTTCTGCTGGATGCAAAGGCTGCTTCTCCTCCTGTTTCTCACTTGCCCCTGCTGGACCCTCACTCAGCACCTCCCTGCAGCAGCAGGCAGGGGTGTCAGCCCAGCAGCAGCCCAGGAACTCTCAGCAGCAGCAGCCTTAGCCCGGGGGCAGAGAGGAGGCGAGAACCCAGGGCTCTGAGAAAAGAAAAAGAGTGAAATGGGGAGAACTCTGGAGGGGGCTCAAGGGGGATCTCTGGGGGGCTGCAGAGCAGTGCTGACTTCTGGTTTTGCCAGTGGGTGCCCTATTACTCTGCCCCCCAAGGCGCCACCCCCATTACACCCAGGGGCTAGTGGTTATTGCATGGGGGCTGGGAGCCCGGACACCTGGGTTCTCACGTGGCTCCGGGAGGGGAGTATGGACTATTGGTTAAAGTGTGTGTGTGTGGGGGCGGGGGGACCTCAGATGCCTGGATTCTTTCCTTTCTCTCCTCGTTCTATGAGAGGAGTGGAGGATAGTTGTTAGAGAGTGCAGGGGCTCGGTCACCTGGCTCTGGGAAGGGAATGGGGCCTAATGGTTAAAATGGGGCTGCCAGCCACCAGGTCAACCCCTTCTCCCAACTGGCCACCAGGTCAGCCCCAAAGGAAAAAAAAAAAAGTCTGGGCCCCGGCCTGGGCTTCCCCCCCCCACACACACACCTTCTGTCGTGGGATTCTAGGGCATAGTTCCCCCCCACGCCCATCCTGTCCAGTTTCTCCCCCACACAAGGGGCTTTCCTAAGCTTTTCCCCATGCCCACACCAGGCAGGTCCCTAGCCTAGCCTTGCCAGTCTGCTGCTAGGGGACCCCAATTTTCCAAGGGCCCCAATGGCCACCACTGCACCCCTCCCCCACATCTAGCCTCCCCTAGCTGGGCTCCCTCTGCCAGGAGTTGGGACTCACCTCACCTGCTGCCTGGGGTCGTAGCCTGGCTGGGAGCTGCAGCCACCTGCTGTCGCCATCTGGCGTCTGCTCATGTGCAGGTAGGAGCAGGGAGCCCCTCCTACCTGCACACATGTGGGCAGAGGGTGAGCAGGCAGGGGCTGAACAACTCCCAGGCCTCCTTGACCAGATCTAAGGCTATTTTTTGTTACCCAATGGGGCGGGGCTTGGGAGTTGCCACCCCGAGGTTAGCAGCTGCAGCCGCCCTGCCCCTGAGACTGTCAGAGCTGCAGCCCCTGCAACTTTCTCAGCCCCTGCAGAGCAGAGAGGCAGGGTGGAAAGAGCTGATTAGATCCAGCTGATGGTGGGCAGCAGGCTGGGCCAGCCCAACAGCTCGTCTGCAGCCATGCAGGGAGGGAGAGAAGCTAATCAGCGAGGACGCCAACAGCTAATCATCCGGGTGGGTGCTGAGCACCCACTATTTTTTTTCTGTGGGTGCCTCAGCCCCTCAGCACCCCAGAGCTGGCACCTGCTGACAGGGCAGGAGCACGTTGCTGTGCCGGGTGAAGGAATCACGCGCTGTCAAAGGCAAAGCGCGCCCTGGTTATGTGGCTGCCTGAGGGAGGCCACATGGGAGCCTGGACAGAGAGATGAGCCCCAGTGTGGATCTTGTTCCTGGCCTGGCCTGGGGTTCAGGGAGCGATGAACTTTGCCAGGCTCCTCACTCTCACTGGTGGGAGGGACCATTCGGAACCTTCCCAGCTATTTCCCCTCCGGCCTGTGCTCAGTGTGTGAAACTTCAGCTAAACAAAACACAGGTTTTGAGAAGTGCTGAGTGTCTGCACAAAGCAGAGCGTCCCCGCTCTGAGCCTGGCATCTCTGCTTCCAAGATGCCTGCGGGGCCGGCAGAGCCGAGTCTGCTGCCTGCTTCCAGGGTATTTTACTGCTGGTGTATGAAACGCCAACGTGTACAGTCCTCTCCACCCGTCGGACAGGCAGATTAATGGCTGTTTATCACACACGCTGCCCCTGCAGGTGAAACTCCAGGGAGCCCTGGGCCCTCTGAGGAAGGAGCTGGAGCAGGCCCTGGCGCTGACGTCTAAAGAGGAGAAGAAAACCACAGAGTGGCAGGTGTGTGTCTGGGTTTATCCTTCCCTGAGCCTTCCCCCTGCAGCGCTTCCAGGGATGAAGGGGCCGTAAAGCTCCAGGTCGAGGTTATGAACCTGCTCTGGTTGTTTGCTCCATGACACAGGCTTGGTGCCGGCAGGATCAGGCCGTGTCTCTGGTGGGGATCTCAGCGCAGCAGCTCCTGTAGGCGGAGGAGGAGGGGGCAGTTCCTGGCCCGTGTGCGGTGGTGCAGACTCACCCCTGGGCTCTCTGATGGGGCAAATTCTCAATAGTGGGTTCAGTGTTTTCACTGTTACACGGGTCCTGTTTCCCTCCTGCGGGTGGGGACGGGGTGCAGGGTGCTGCAGTCATCGGGATTCAGCGGCCTCCATAAAATAGCTCCGCAGCTTCCCTGCAGCCTGGAGGAAACAGGGGTTGTTCCTGCTCCCTCCCCCGCCCCACAGTCCCTGCAACGCACCTGCCCAGTGCCTGGGCCAGACTCTAGAGCTGGGCGGAGGATTTGCCTCCATGGCTGAGGTACAAAATCCCTCCGTGGCTGGGCTGGGGCCTGCTGGCTGCTGAGCAGTTCTGAACGTTGAACCCAATTGTGGTGCTGAGCTCTGTGGAAAATCTGCCCCAGGGTGCGTCTCCCCTGCACCAACAGTCAGCTGGGGGTAACCACACCAGTCATTACTCAGGGTTCTGGGTGGGCTTGTACAGCCTGTGCTGCCGCGCCTCCACTGCTACCAATACCCCAGCGAGCTAGATCAAAGCTAGCTGGGGTGTGTCTACACGTGCTGCCGTCACACACAGCTCCCATTGCAGTGTGGACACACCATGAGTGAGCAGAGACAGGGGCAGGTCAGTGTAAATCCAGGTGGCACTTGGCCACTTCTCAGCCTCTGCTGCCATCGTGTGACCGCCTCGTCCCAGTCACCTGCTGCTGTTCCTGTGACTTTACTGTTGTCTGTAGCCAGGTGATGCCCCCGTGAAGCAGATGTTAGTTACACAATGTCTGTCCCGGGTCACCTGCCTTTCACAGTGAAATCCCGGCAGAGAGCCTGGGGTGTGCGAGGAAGACGCCAGCAGCAGGGAGGAGAGGAGAAGGAGGCGTCTCACTAGGCAGATAACAATGGCTATTTACCAGACCAGAGCGCTCAGAGCTGGGTGCTCTGGGTTCTGCATCTGAAGCCGTATTTAGAGACCCGTGGAAGGGGGCTGGTTTCCAGGAGCTCCCACTGCCCGCACCTGAAGCTCTTGGTGCTCAGCTCCACAGACAATAGGGATTTAGGTGCCTAACAATTAACACCCAGCTCTGAAGGTGTTGGACAATGTGCACAGCGGGTGCCATGGAGACTGGGCACCTTGGGACAGCCGCTGGTGTTGTTCTGAAACCACCGATTACTGCCCCGTGAGCGTGAGTTACGTCCTGCATCCCCAGAGGTCAGGGCCCAGTGATGAGTGTCGCTCAGCGCTGAGTAACTGCAGCCCCAGCGACTGTCAGACGAGGCCCAGCAGGGGCGGCCAGTCACTCACTCGAGGGGTCGTGCTGGGCCTGAGCCAGGTGGGGAATATCCCATGGGCGGGAGCAGGGCCCGGGAGCTGACAGCCCCCATGAAGGATGCACCGTCCGTGTGTGAAGGGGGAGATGTGAGAAGATACGATAACGCTGCCCCACTCCAATTAGCTGTAACCCCACAGCTCCTGGGGGCAGGAGGGAAGGAGGCTGCAGGTCCACAGCCCTTGGCAGGGTCCAGGCCACATTCACAAAGCCTCAGGCAGGTGCCAACAGCCCTGCAGGCGCCATCTGGGGGCTCCCACGGCAGCTGGTGCCAGGGGACTGTCAGGGCTGAGCCCGAGGTGTCTGAGTGCCCCGAGGCTGCAGCACTCCCAGGGGTGGGGTGGGGGTGGTCTGGGGATGGGTCGGTGCCAAACCCCACTGGCAGGGGTGCTGGAGGGCTGCTCGGGGGCTGGGGTTAGCCGGGGCGGAGGCAGGAGGCAGAAGTTACAGCGCTGACGCAGCTGCCTCTCGCTGACTGCTCTGCAGCCCGGGAACCTTCAGGGACCGAGCACGGCCCCTCCCCCACCACACAGAGGAGCTGGACAGACGGACGGGTTAGAGCCCTGCCCAGGGAAGGGGAGGCGGGTCAGCACAGGGCAGAGGCTGGGGTTGGGGGAAGGGCTGGGGCTCACGTACGGGGGTTACAGGGAGGAGGGCTCTGGGGGCAGGGAGATGGGGCAGCGGGAGGCTGATAAAGCCTCTGGCCACATTGGCATCTCAGGGAGAGTAAGACGGACCTTCCCCAACTTCGCTGACACCCGGGTCACACGGGGGAGGGGCAGGCTCACCCCAGGGCCACCCAGCACCTCTGTGCTGAGCTGCTGGGGGGCTAGTGAGGCCAGTGCAGAGCAGCCAGCCCCTCCCCCAGCCGGGATCGGCCCTGGCTCCGCATCGTTACTGCTGGTCCTGTCAGAGGGCAGGTGGGGACACAGCTGGCATCAGCCACCCGCCGCTCTGTGCGCCACGCTGGGTCCCTACACGCTGCGATCCCAGGGTCACTGGGCACATGGGCACGGGGCGCTCAGCCAGCCTGGGGCAGGCCACAGCCAGCTCTGACAGTCCCCTGGGTGCCCAACACCCACGTGAGCCCCAGGATGGCACCCAAAGGGCTGTTAGCACCGGCCCTCGGCCCTGGGCATTGCAGCCCTGGGAGCAGATTGTCCCAGAACGAGCATCACCCACATCCCACTGGGACGGCTCCACTTGGTGTCTGAGTGCCTGGAACTGGGCACCCAAATCCCCCCCCCCCCCACGCCCTGTGCAGCCCCCTGTAAATCTCCACTGTTCCCTCGATTTCTCCCCCTCCACTGCATCCATCCAGGCCACCCGCCATAGCATACTGCGGCTTTACAAACACCCCAGACATCCCCACTTTGGGACTGGCCGTATTAACTCTGAACTCAAACAAACCTT
This sequence comes from Emydura macquarii macquarii, assembly GCF_026122565.2. Classification (NCBI taxonomy): domain Eukaryota; kingdom Metazoa; phylum Chordata; order Testudines; family Chelidae; genus Emydura; species Emydura macquarii. Next base: position 28,917 of record NW_027132900.1, on the reverse strand, counting down.
TATGATACGTTTTCCAAAGAAGTAAATATCCTGACAAACCTGACACTGATTTAATATCCCCTGCTCCATGGACAGAGGCCCAGTCTGTGACTTAACATCTGGCTCACGTTTTCTCTGTTTGTTTCTCAAGAGGAAAGTAAAGAATAAGAGAGAGACGATTGCAGGTGAATTTAACAAACTGCACAAATTGCTGAGAGAGGAGGAGCAGCTGCTTCTGCAGAGACTGGAGGAGGAGGAGAGGGAGACTCTGCAGAGACTACAGGAAAACGTAACCAAACTGTCCCGGCAAAGCTCCTCTCTGCAGCAGCTGATCACAGAGATAGAGGAGAAGTGTCAGCAAACGGCTGCTGAGCTGCTGAAGGTGAGACACAGACGGCATCAAAATTCTTCATCCATCCAGAATTAAAAGCTCAGATCCATGGGTCTTGATTCCAGAACTGAAGAGTAAACGTGTTCTGTGGTTTTACGCACACACAGAACATCCAGTTAAAAGCTCCATCAGTTCAAAACCAGTGCAGTGCGTGGGAGAGAGGAATTCTGACCATGGAGATCCAGTGAGGCCGGGGGCGATTAAATGGTTGATACAAAAATGATAATGGGCTAAACCCATCCCTGCTCTGCCTCCAGAGCATTGGGCCCAACAAGGTTTATAAACACAGATTGCGAGCTGTGTGATGATGGGATCGGGCCCCACAGGGGAGAATGTTTGTGGCTAAATTACTGTCTCGCCTGCATACAATGAAACCTGGTCATGCAAAATGACCTGTGAGCTTTTACCATAGACCAGTGAAGCCCAGAAGGGTGGGTCTGTTTTCTAGATGAAAGGTTGATGCGCAGAGTGAAAATTCACTGTTTTCTGCACATGGTTTTAATTCAGAACATTGATTCTCTTTCTCCTTCCAGGATGTGAAAAGCACATTGACCAGGTATGTTTCCGATGTTCATTGCGCTTCTGTTATTGGTAGCAGCTCTGCAGTGATGTGTGTACAGAGCAGCTGAGTGATGATGGGACGTTTTCTTCATAGGAGTCAAAGTCTGAAACTCCAGGAACCAGAAGCCATTTCTACTGAGCTGAAGAACGTGTATAAAATTTCTCTTGACATGAAGGAAACGCTGAAGAGATTCTGGGGTGAGTGGAAACTACTGAGCCATTCAGCTGTGCTGTGCCTGGGGATCTGGACACAGCCTGGCACCCATGACACACACGGACCCAGCGGACAGGCTGGGAGCTGTGATAGCTGGAGGCTGAGGCACTGAGGGCTGGGGAGTTTCCCGGCTATTTGCACCCACCTGATTGTCGCTCTGACATCCTGACCCCAGGGGTGTCACCGAGCCAGGTGCTGTCAGGCCTGGACTGGCCCATTGTGCCGGGTGCTGCACAGGCTGGTAACGGAGGATGTGTCTCTGCATCTCCCCTGGGACATGGGGGGCTGCGTCGTGTGGCCACCGCTCAGCATTGCCACAGCCCCGTTAGCCAAGGCTGGCCGAGCTGGCTGAGCCGGGGGAGGGGCCGGCCTGGCTGCTGTGACCTGACATGGGCCGTGTTTTACTGGAGAACAAACTGCCTCACACGGACCCTTCGTCTGCTCCGAGTGCAGCCCGGTGCGAGCTTGGGTCCATGGGGGCACGTGACTCCTGCCTTTGGGGAGGCTGGGCGGGGGGCACCGGTGCTTGGACCGTGTCCCCATCCCCTGCTACGTCCCCTCCCTGAGACCCCACCCACGCTCCACCCCCGCTCTGCTCCAGGGCCCCTCCTGCTCAGTCTCCTCCCCCAAGAGGCACAAGCGGTAGGTGGGGGTTTCCGGGGGAGGGGTCTCGAGACCCTCTCACCAAAGGCGCCCGGAGCTCGGCTTGTGCCTGGTCTTTGCTGGGGGCTGGCGCTGAGGGGCCCCAGGCAGAGACACAAACCGGGGACGCTCCAGACACTTGCCTTCCCGCTGTCCCAGGAGAGCCCCTGTGCTCAGCCCCTCTGGCACCATTTGCAAGCCCTGCTGTGCCCCCAGCTCTCTCCTGCTGCAGCTTCCCAGGGAGTGCCTGTGCCCTGCGCCAGGGTCCCTCAGAGCACCGGGGCCGCCAGGCGGGGAGCGGGCACTTCCCTGATCCCTGAGCCCACCCTGGGCCTGTCTGGCTGGGTCGGGCAGAGGGTTTTGTAGAGACCCGGCTGGCTCCGTGCTGGGCCCTGGGTCACCCCCAGTTCAGCATCCAGCCAGCAGGGGGCTCCGTACCCCCAGGCGCAGGGCAGGGGCAGCCTGAGGTCGGGGGTGGGGAGGTTCAGGGAGAGCCAGAGGTTGTGGGGCAGCAGGAGCAGGCAGGGAGCTGGGCCGGGGGGGGCCGGGAGCTGGACAGGAGGCACAAACACCCTGTGCTCAGCGCTCACTCCAGGTTCTCACTCTGGCGCCGGCTCCGCTGGGGTCAGACACCGCGGTGAGGGGCCCACACAGCCAGACTGGAGAGAGCCAGGCGCTGTCCACGGGGGAGGGGCAGAAGCTCTGTTATATGGGTGCCAATTTCACAGAATTGCCATGGGGAGGCTCCCCCCTCAGCCTCAGGGTGGCCAAGCCCCTTTTCCCCTCTTCAGCACTCCTGAAATTACTCGACACAGACCAAAATCTGAAACAAAAGTCCCCTGCTGGGGTTTACTTGGACTGTGCCCCTGGAACCCGCCCCTTCCTTTGCCCCCTGCCATCCTGGCACCTGCCCCTCCCCCCAACCACCCTCTGCATCCTGGAGCCCCCCATCACTTCAACCCCACACACTCTGCCAGCCACATCTTCCCTTTCTCCCTCAGCTCCTATCCCTCCCCTCACCCCATCTGTCCCTCCCCTGAAACCCTCTTCCACCGTTGGGTCCGCCCTGTCTCTCGACTCCCCCCTGACCCCTGCCACTCTCCTCACCCCTCTCTGCCTCCCTAGTGCCAGCCCCCCTCCTTGTGTCTGCCCCTTTGCTCAACCTCCTCAATCCCCCTTGCCCCTGTCCTTTCTTTTGCTTCCCTCTACTCTTCTGATGCCTGCCCCTTTCCTTCCCCTGTGACATTAGCCAGGTACAATCTCGATTGTTGAACAGCTTCGTGCCCTCAGTTCTCCAGTCTGCAGTGCCTTTTACACTGCTTCACTGTGAGAACAACCATTCCTGGGTGTTCACACAGAGTCTCTAGCATGTCACTTGCTCCCAGCTACACAGGAAGAGTGCTATAGCCAGCCACTGCTGAGTTACGCTGCAGGAGACACCAGCAACCTCCCTGTCCCAAACTTTCCACCCAGAAATGTGCGTCTGGTTGCCCAGCGCTCTACTGGCCAACGCAAGCTCAGAGAAAGTCCGTCATTTCATTAATAGAAAACGCTATGCACAAGCCCTGTTATCTCAAGTGAAGGGTCCCAAACACCTCAGCCAAACACACCGGTTTAGATAAAACAAGGTTATTAACGACAGAAAGAAGAAATTTAAGTGATTACAAGTAATGAGGCATAAAAGTCAGAACTGGTCACAAAGGAAATAAAAAATAAAACCAAACTAACATTGAACTTCTCAGACTAAAAGAACTGAAAGCCCCCCAACAGCTCACTGGCTGGACGCCCCCAGCCGGGACCTCTCCCCAGGGCAGGGTTGTTTCAGGTGTGTCTGTTGCCAGAAAGGAAGGGAGGGGAGGGGAGGTATTTGTGGGGTTAGTTTCTATTCTAGTTTCCTTTACTTTTCTTGCTCTTGCAGGGCTGTGGGACGGGGACCCAGCTGTGTCTGTGCCAATATGTCAATTTCCTGCTCGTCCCCTTCCCCCCTCTGAAGTCGGCTCCTCCCCAGGTGCCCATGGTGTGATTACTGACACCTGGCTGAGGCCTGCCCTGTTTCTGAGGCACTGGCTGTGCCGGCTTCTCTGAACTGAGTGATGCCGTTCAGGAGAATTTACAACTTTACATGTCACGTTACCGCACCCCACTTGGTATGAAACGTGTCATCGTCTTGTGAAAGGGTGAACATGAGAGAAAAGACAGTCACACCTCACTGCCCTGCCCCCGCACCCACCCCCCCTCACCCCTTCCTTCTGTCTATCCCCCTTCCCCCACACGCATGACTGGTCCCCACCCTCTTTTCCCATCCCCCTCTGCCCCTGCCTCGGCACCAACCCCTTCTCTTGCTCCATTCCACCCTCTGATGTCCCCCTCCTCCTGCCCCTTTGCTGCCTGCCCATCTGCCCCCCCCACCCCACCCCCTTCCCTTGCCCCCTCTGCCTCCAGCTGTCACCCCTCCCTCTCCCCTGTCCCCCCTGCCCAGCCCTTCCACCCACTGATGACCCCCTCGATCCCTGCCCCTCCACCCTTCCCCACCTCCCCACCCCCACCAGCCCCTGTCCCCTGGTGCCCCTGGTGCAGCACCTCCCTCACCCCATCTGTCCCCTATTGCCCGCCCCTTCCTTGCCCCCCATTAACCCTCTGCTGTCCATGCCTCTCCTCACTCCCTTTACCCTCTGGGTCCCACCTCTCCCATCATCCACCCTCTTCCCCCCTGGTGCCCACCCCCGCCTTCGCTATCCTCTGCTCCTATAAGGCCGCCCTTTGCCACACCCCTCTCTGCCCCCTTGTGCTCACCTGCCCATCATCCCCCCCATTCAACCCCCAGTACCCGACCCCCCCCTCTTCCCTCCTTGTAGCCACCCCAACATTCACCCCCCTCAGCCCTCCTGGTGCCAGCCCCTCCACTCGCCCTCCCCCGTACCCCTGGCACCCACCCCTGCTATCCTCACCTTCTCCCCATTAACGACTGCCCCTTTCCTTGCTCCCCTGGTGCCCCCTGGGGTCTGTCTTTCTCCTCTCTCCCCTCTGCCCCCAGCACCTGCCCCACCCCTCACCCCCCTTGTCACCGTGTCACCTGTGCCTTCCCACGTGCCCCCTTTGCCCACCTGGTGTGCGCCGCTCCCACTGAGATCCCTCTGCCCCGCCTGCCTGCCCCTTCCCTCACCCCCTCTAGTGTCCTGGAGCCAGCCCCACCTTTCACTGCCCCTCTGCCCCCTCGAGTGCACCGCTCTCCTCCTTCCCCATGCGCATCGGAGCCCCCTATTCCCTCACAACTCTCTGCCCCTGGTGCCCACCACCCTCCCCCTCTGCCTCTCGATGTCTGCCCCTTCTCTTGCTCCCCTGTTGTCCCTGGGGTCTGCCCCTTCCCTCCCCCATCTCCCTGTTAGTGCCCACCACACCCCTCACTCCCCCCCATGCCCCTCTGGTGCCTGCCCCACCCCTCACCCCTTTGTCCCCTTGTCCCCTGCACCTTCCCCCGCCCCATCCTTGGCCCACCCGGTGCCCCCCACTTCCCTCATGACCCCTCTGCCACTGGGAGCTGCCCCTTCCCCTGCTCCCCTCTAGTCCTCTGGGGCCAGTCCCCCCTTTCACTCCCCCTCTGCCTCCCTGAGGCTCCTCTTCCCCCTTAGGCCCCCCCAACACCTGCCCTCCCATCACCCCTCCTCCCCCCGGGCAACTGCCCCAGCCCTCGCTCTGCCCTCCGGTGATCACCCCTGCCCTAGACACCCCCGCTGCCCCTGGCTCCTGCCTCACTCTGTGCCCCAGGTGTCTGCCCGTTCCTTCCCCCCCACTCCTGGCACCTGACCCTCCTCTTCACTCCCCTCTGTCCCCTACAATCCATCCCTCTCCTCATTTCCCTGCCCCTTGGAGCCCCCATTGCCTCACCCCCCTCTGCCGCCTGGTGCCCCCCTTCCCTTGCTTCCCTGTGCCCCCTGGAACCTGCCCCTCCCTTCACCCCTCTCTGTCCTCCTGGTGCCTGCTCCTTCCCTTCCCCCACTGCCCTTGTGCCTGCCCCTCCCCTCTGCCCCTCCTCATCCTCTCCCAGCATCAGCCTGTCCCCTCCCCTGTCCCTGGGCTGCCCTCCTCCGCCCTGCCCCTGCTGACACCTTCCCCCCACACCCCTGCCCCGCTCCTGCTGTCCTTCCCCTCAAGTTCGCTCCCATGGGCAGAGGGGCCCTGACTCCCCTTAACGGGCAACAATCCCCCCCCCAGTGATTAACGGGGACGCAGGTTAATTTCCCTTTGATCCCGTGACCAGCCCCTGCCCCGGCCCTGACTCTGTGACTCTCTCCCCAGTGGACGTGACTCTGGATCCAGACACGGCTCATCCCGAACTCGTCCTGTCTGAGGATCGGAAACGTGTGAGACGCGGAGACACACGCCAGGATCTGCCCGACAATCCTGAGAGATTTGATACTCGTCACTGTGTGCTGGGCGCTGAGGGGTTCCCGGGCGGGAGGTGTTACTGGGAGGTGGAGGTGGGAGACCAGACTGAGTGGGTTCTGGGGGTTTGTAGGGAATCTGTGAGCAGGAAGGGGACAGTCATACTCTCACCTGGGAATGGATACTGGGCCATGTGGCTGTGGGATGGGGAATACAAGGCTGGCACCTCCCCCAGAACACCCCTCCCCGTGAGCGTCAGGCCCAGCCGGGTGGGGATTTTCCTGGACTATGAGGCGGGCGAGGTCTCATTTTACAATGTCACTGACAGGTCCCAGCTCTGCACTGTCACTGGCACCTTCTCCGGGACGCTTCACCCTTATTTCTATTCTGGTCTCAATGCTTGGGGTAAAAACGCGGCTCCCCTGATCATCTGCCCGGTCCCAGCCCAGGCCGGAGGGAATCTCTGTCCCTGACAGCGACACCCGCGGCAGAGACTGTGTCCTCCCAGCGCTGAGCAGCCCCCAGGCCTGTGCCCAGGGGAGGGTCTAAAGGGCACCAACCGCCTGCCCCCCGCCACCTGCCTCTCAGTTCCCAGCACCAGGCCTGTTCACATGGGGGAGGGGAGAGGGGCAGAGAAGGGGGTTAGGAGGAGCCAGTTGCTGGGTGCGTTGGGTGGGGTGATGCTGAGGGGGAGGGGAGGGGACTGCAGCAGCAGGAAGGGAAGAGCTCTGGGTAATGTAAGAAGGGGGAGGAGGAAGAGCCCCTGGCAGAAAGGGCGCGGGAGAGGGAGGGGGGAGAGCCCAGTGAGTGTGACAGAGCCAGTGAATGGAGGGGAAGGTCCCGGCATTTCCTGCCCTGGGGGCAGGGGTGAGAGCACCAGGGCCCTGCTGTACGGGCCGCTCTGCGCTGCAGCCTCAGCCTGTGGGGGGAGCTGGTCCCAGCACAATGGCGGGAGGGTGGGGAATGGGGAGAGCTGGGGTAGGGGATCCGGTAGCTGGGCCGGGGAAGGGGGGTGAGAGCCCAGCCCCAGAGATGTGTGAGCGAGGGGCCAGTCTCAATGAATGGGACCTGCTCACAGGAAGAAGCCCAGGCAGCTTTTCCCCCTCCCCCTGTGTTTGCAGCACCCCGCTGCAGTGCGACAAACGGCTCCCGGCACAGGGTGATACTGGTAGGAAATACGGACAGACAGCTCGTGTCTTCTGCCGCCCCTTCACACATTGCTGCCCCGTCCCTTTTCTGGTCCCGTGTCCCAGGGGTAGCAGATGGTGACGGACGGGGATCAGTCACTCCTGTCCGAATTTCTACCCCTGTGAAATCTCAATATAAAATCCAGAGAGGAAAAAAGAGAGATTGTTCTAATGTAGAAAGTGTCTTTCCTGTAACAAGGTGTCAATATGTTAATTTACATTTCAGCAACATGCTTCTAAACAGATTTGTAGAAATGGAATTAACATTTATTTTTTGTCTTCACTCACATGTACATTGACATTTAACTTCTCTAAACAGCAACATTGGAATTTCATCAGTGTCATTTCAAGAAATGCAAAATATTTATCCTAACCAAAAAAAAAACAAAAATAGAGCTGTCAGACCAGGTTGTTCAATTTCACATGCATCATAATGACCAGGTGTTATAAACACCCCGACTGGACGTGTTGTGCAGCTGGTCTCTCTCTCTCTGCTTCTTGTCTTAACTGGTTCCCACGGGAAGGCATGACACATACACCTGCCTTCTTCAGGACTCACACTGCACCATTGAAAAGTAATAAAGTGAAAAGATGCCAGAGAACTAACTGTGCAAAATATTATTTCAATGAACCTAGACAAGATTATAAAATACTATTCCTTGAACTGCTGTTAGAATTATTTCATATCATTTGTATCCTTCTAGTGACTGTGATGGGGCATCTGCCCCAGACTAGCCACTAAGGGGTTAACAGAGCTGTAGAAAGGCTGTGCAGGAGGCAGCCAATTAGAGATGGGCTGAAAGGAGCAGCCAATCGGGGCCCAGCAGGCACATATAAGAAGAGCTGCAGGGCAGAGTAGGGTTAGATTGTCCCTGGAGCTTGAGGTGGGAGAACTAGCTGTCTTGCAGGGTGAGGTTAGTGAGTGGTTTGGCTAGAGCAGTGCTGCAGGCAGGGGCTGGGGAGCAGCTAAGGACAGCTCCTGGCTGGCTGTGGGGATTTGCAGGCTGAGGCCCTGAAAGAATAGTGCAAAGGGGGCAGGAGGCTGTGGGAAAGTATCCCAGGGTAATGAGCTGAGAAGTTGAAGGGGATGCAGCAAGTAGCTTCCTTCTATAGGGTCCCTAGGCTGGGACCAGGTGGGCCTGGGTCTCCTTCTGCCCCTTGCCACTGGGGAAGTAGCCAGACAGTAAACTGCAGTTGCCACTGAGGGAAGTGGCTGGAGAAGGATTTCACTGCCATGGCTCCTGGCAGTGGGCAGCACAGATCATGACAGGGCTGTGTCATGAAAGGGGTGCTGCAGTCCTGAGAGAGGTGTGGGTCCGGGAACCAACCAGAGGATGGATATTGGCTAGCAGACCTAGACTCTCTGGTGGGGTGGGGCATCTGCGCTGCACTGGCCAGGAAGGGGTTAAGAGGGCCCTTGAAGAAGCAGCCAATGGGAAGGAGCTGTGGGATAGCCAATCAGGGCCCAGGAGTTCAATATTAAAGGGAGCTGCCAAGCTGAACAAGAGCAGCCAATCCCAGGAGCTCAGGGAGGGAAGGCTCAGGCTGGCTGCCCTGCAGGTGGAAGGAGGTCAGTCCCAGGACAGAGCAGGGGCTGACAGCTGGAGCTCAGCAGAGCAGATGCCCTGATACGAGGGTGGAGGAGGTGCTGGGGCTGTGGGGAAGTGGCCCAGGGAAGTCTGTTGAGTGGTGGTAGGTGGTAGCAGCCACTGAAGTAGGTGGTGGAACCAGGGCTGCTGGAAGTGGGGGGGCATGGATTGTGGCTTGGCAAGAGGGCGGTGGGTCCTGATGGTGGCGAGATGGATACTGGTGAACCCTGAGGAAGTGTGACAGAGCACAGGCTGCGGATGTGGGTGTCTGCTTCAGCTGTTCCCCAGATTTCCAGCAGGAAGCGACAGTCCAATGGTGAGGGCTGCAAGTATGTCACACCCGGAATAGCCAGCAGGAGGCGCCAGTGTGGTGAGTTGACTCTGTTAACAGCTGCTATGATCAGTAATAGAGACAGGATCCTCCCTTCTTTGTTCTCCTTCTTAACTTGATTAACAAGACATGGTCACCAACCAAAATATAGAAATCTCTGCCACCACATTGTTTTTTGCTTGCTTTTTGTTTTGAAATATTGTCCACAGCCAATGTACTGTCCATATCCACTATTGATTTTAAGGTACTGCCGGGCTTACTGTGTTCTTGATTATCCAGACACAACAAATGTGGTTTGGCAAATAAATGGAGCAGGGGTTGTATTTCTTCACTGAATAATCACAGATTAACTTCATTGCATTAAAGCTGTCGTCACGTCTCATGAAATTTTGTGAAACTTCACTGGGAAACCTTCCTTCTTAGCCATACATCAGTCCAAAGGGTGATATTTTTGTTGTCAGATGAGCCTTAGAGCATAGACTATAAAGCTGCTTCAAGAAACTTCTGAGTTTCATCCAGCGTCTTCTGGAATGCTTCTGTAAGAAATGACTGACTGGTCTCATTTCTTGAAATTAGTGAGTGAATCTACGAGCAAAGTCTGAGGGGAGGCACATCACATGGCATTGCTAGGCCTGCTTTTTGTAGTGTCCTTGTTTCGGTATGAACACTTTCAAGTTTGAAGACATATTCAGTTCATGGAAGAGCATCCTCTCCTTACCTCGCTTATTCAAACATAAATATCCTAAAATTAGCCTGTGATGGATTCATTTGGGTTTTCATCCAGTTGGCTGGTTTCTAGGTGGCACCAGCTGGTGAAGCTACATGTTGTTCTCAGTATTTTACACAGGGAAAGGTTAAGCTGCAAATAGATATTTTTGTACATAAAATCCTTCAAAAATACCTGTTCCTTTGCCTATTTCCCACTGAAATGATGGGTAATTGAATAAGAGTAATCTCATTGTGGTGTTGCATGGGAAAATATGCTGGTAAATAGGTTAATGTACAAAATAGTTTTGGCTGTATGAAAAGACAATGTGGTGTCACGCACAACTTACAGCATTAAATGTCATAAAAGCAATGCAGACAATGTTCATTTGTAAATATCTGATGCAGAATGGGCTGCCCCTTCTGCTCCTGGAACCTCTCTGGGAATTAAGCAGCAGGCACAGCCCACCAGGGTTCCTCCATCAAATGTCTTTTGCTAGTCTTTATGCTCCAGATTCATTACAGAACAGCAGCAGTTATGTAGAGCCCCCTTCCTGCCCCTTGGTTCAGCCTTTTACACTGCTGCTTTCTTCTCAGTGCTGTGCAGCTGGTTAGTGAAACAACTGAAGCTCCAGGCTGTGAAAGAGCCCAAGGGGGGAGGGATGTGTGAGCAGGAGGCTCTGAAACTTTTCTGTGAGGAGGACCAAACCCCATCTGCCTGGTGTGTGACCAATCCTGGGCTCACCGCGCTCACACTGTGCTTCCCATCAAGGAGGCTGCCCAGGAGCAGAGGGCAGGGAACAGTATCTCCATGGCTAGGAGTTAGTGTCAGCTTCTCTGAAGCTGCAGGGCCCCCCTGGCTAGTCTGACCAGCCCTGGATTGGAGCCAGGGAACTGCCTGATGCTGGGACACAGCCATGTTCCTGAAGACATTGGCACTGGGCTGGACCCAGCCGCTCTGGGTGTCTCCTAAGCATTGCTAATCGTCCATCAATGTACAGATGGTCAGTAAAAAATGTACAATTTTAAGACTGTCCATAACCTGTAAATGAATGAAACTGTCCATGAAATTGGGTAGAAATATTGTGTTTTGACACTGATTGTTGTCGTCGTTCAGAATCATTTCTTGTATCATAAAAGGACACTGACCCTGCTGCTATCAATTTCCTGTTTTCTATTATTGCACATACCCAATTGATCAATTAAGTGCAGCTAAAACAACTGTGTAATTCTGAATTCCTGTGTACAGAACATTGAGAATAGGGACACTTCTGCGACATGATTGTGTTTGTGATATTTTTAGTGATGTCAGTAAAACAAAAATCAACTTCAGATCTTCACATCAGCGAAAACTAAAATGCAAGGTTGGCCACCCCTCCCCTTAGAGCTGGGGTCACTTTTTCAGTGGGTTGGAGAAGGGGGACGTGCTCCCCCAGCCTCACTCTGCTCAGTGACAATATTATCGCAGGGCACAAACTAAGGAACCCGAACCAGCCCCCAGAGCCTTTGTCTGTGTTTGCAGGAGCAAATCCTGAGCCGACTACAGCATGAGAGGGAGGAGAGAGAAGAGCTCCAGGGACTGAAATCCAAGGGGGACAAGGAGAGTTGGAGGCTCCTGGTAGGTGCCCTATGCTGCCCAGAGGAGACTGGGGAGCAGGCGGGCAGAGCTCTCACCGTGGCTGCATCTGTTGGCTGGTGGTGACAGGTCTCTACAAAGCCGGGTGCCCTGAGCAGCAGCCTCTGGTGAGTTGCGCTGGAGAGGCTCAGGGCGTTTTGGCTGCTCAGCCTGTAGCTGGTTTCATGGGGGAGAGACCAGATGCCACGGCTGTGGCAAACCCCTGGCTCCATCCCCAGGAGGAGCTCACCTGGCCGGGCTATTTACAGGATCCTGTCACTATGAACTGTGGGTCTGCTGCTGGGTCTTGGTCACTCACTGCTGGGAGGAGTTTGGGAGAGACTTACCTTGTCGCTAGTGCAGGAAAAATCCTCTGGGGACCGAGACTTCCAACCTGACAAGCAGCAGGGGAATGTGTACAAATAAACTAAGGTTGGGGGTAGCCAGGGCCCTGAAGGGGACAGCATGGGTGAGAAACACCAGGAGAGTTTACAGCATTTCTGTAGAGAGGTTCAAGCCCCATCTGTGTGCTCTGCAGGCAGTGCCAGGATCTCCGGCTCACACTGCACATCCCATCCAGTCTCTCTAGTCTCTCAGTATTTATCCAGGATCATTGAATCCTGTGAGTCTCTTTTGCCTTCTTCTCCCTTATTTATTTGGTGGAGACATTCTTGGTGTGAAATCCACATGGGGATATGTTGCTCACCCTTGTAAGTTGCAGGAACACTTTGCTGATGTTTTTTGCTGGCTGGTGAAACTCTGAGAAGTCCTGGAACTTCCCAAGCCAAATGTGACGGAGTCTGTGAAGATGAGTATGGTGAGAGGTCGACAATCCCCGGGTGGAAGGCAAGTGTCTAGTTTTATCTGGAAAAATCAAGGATGAAGCCAGATTCCCCGTGTGCCTGACTTTTTGCTGGTCTCTCACTGCCACAACATCAAACTTCTCCACTAGTAATTTCACGTGCAGGATCTTGGGTAGAATGTTTCTGGAAAGTTTGGGGCAAATCAAACAAGATACGATGGAGAAATAATGGGTCAGACATTGAGCAAGACAGCACTTCTGGGACACTTTCCTCACATTAGTTTTGGCTCATGTTGCCAAGCCTGAATGTGCAACAGAAACACCAAAGGAATTTTAAAGGAGGTTTTTAAAATTGAACTGGGGCTTTTTTTTTTTTTTTTTTTTTTTCTTTTTCTGCTTAGTGGTTGGGGAGTGTTCTTTCCGCTGGGCTTATAGTGTACGAATGGCAGGTCACATCTTCACTGGCTTTGTTGGAGAACTCTTGGGAAGGCTCCAGGAAGTTTTACTTTGAGCTAAACTCCTTCATTAAAGGGCTGCAGATGGTGAATCTTTTACAGACATTTTATTTACTCAAAATGTTCATTAGCTGTTGATGTTAAATAAGTGTTTGAAAATTCTGACTCTAAACCCTTCTTCCTCTTTTCTGTCCAGTGTAATTCACCAGCTCTCTAGTCACTGCACAGCCTTGTCCACACACACATTGCGCTGCTTTAACTCTACTAGTGTAGTTACAACAGTACAACTGCTTCTCTGGGTGCAGTTATAATGGGGCTTGTCCAGGTGGGAAAGTTACACCAGCATAAGAAAGGTGAGTATTTAAACCACTATAGTTACACTGGTACCATTCCCCTGGTCGATGCTCTTATTGTAGAGGGGCTTCTCGACTGACAGAACTGTCTGTGCAGGGTTGTGCTGATTTAACTCTTTCAGTAGAAAAATCACCCCCTGAAATAGTTACACCAGTATAAAAACTTTATACAGACAAGGCCTAACTAAAGGTGCATTTTATTTTCAATGATGACTGGTTTAGGACAGGTCTATACTTCAAATTTCAGTGGTACAGATGCACCAGCTGTTCCCCCTGTCACCGCTAGGGGCAGTGCGTGTCCGGGCTCCATTCCCACCGGCAGTTCAAGGAATGCGTTTATCCTCATGAGCTGCATTTGCTCCAGGGGGGAGAAGGTGAGGTCTGAAAACAGCTAAGTGTGATGCGGGGTATTTCTATGAGGGCTGGGCAGAGAGACAGATGGACATGGCACCATCACCAACAGCATCAGGTAGTGGGAGATACAACAACACCTGGAGAGAGTCAGAGACGTGACACCCCCCCCCCCCCGCTCCTGGTGTGGGGAGGGACATGGCTCTTTATTTCTCAGGTTATCTCCGTCTAATTAAGGCATCTCAATTTCCATCCCATTTTAAAAATGTATATAGTTTCCCATTCCTTGTTGTCTCGTCCCTCTTTTCCATTTTCTCCTCCCATTTATACAAGGTTTATTTTCCCTTAACACTTATCCTTTTCTTTCCTGATTTCTGTTTCTTTTCTACCACTGTTGAAGTTCTCCTTTGTTCTGACTCTTTAAAATCACTGCTTTTTTACAGATAATCAAGCCACTGGTCACTACGGGTAAACTCAGCACAACACCAAGATTCAGGTAATGCACGTTCCCATGCAGTTAATACAAGTGCAGTGACAAGGTAACACTTTCAGATGTGCTTAGGGCCAGATTTTTAACTGTATTTAGGCACTTAAAGGTGCAGATAGGCACCCAGTGGGATTTTTAAAAGCAGCTAAGCCCCTAGGCCGAGATTCACAAAAGTATTCAGGTGCCTAAATCTGGGCTTAGGTTCCTAAATCCCTGTTTTAGGCTCCACTGTGATTCATAACACTCCTGCTGAACCCTTTAGGTACCTAAACTCCTTTGGCACCTATGTTTTTTCAGTAAAAATCTCCTTGTGTTTCTGCCTTTGGGCACGTGCTCTGCTGCCTCTCTCTAAGCATCCGGACACTGATCTCCCATCTTAGCCCCAAGCGCTTCACAAACCAGCAGAGGAAGAGACGTGTTCACCTGCCTAACTCACCTGCAGCTCCTGATCCCATGGGTGGCCTCTGAGCTGACAGTAAATTGTTGGGGGAGGATCTCCTCAAAATGTTTAGCCCAATGGTTAGAATATTGGGTCATCTGGAAAACCCCATCAACTCCCCTCTCCAGCTGATGAGGCAAAGGGATTTGAACACACAGGGGTGTGCTCTAACCACTGGGGCATAGGATATTCTAATGTGGGTCTTCCTCAGGCTCTGGTTGAAGCTGTTGCTTTCGGGATAAATAACTGAAGAGTCACTGGGCCGGAGGAAGAGAGGGCATAAGCATGAGAGTAACTCTAGAGAGCGGGGTTAGGGCGCTCAGCCAGGATGTGGAAGCCCGAGAGTCCAGCCCCCCTGCTCCAGTGGCTTGTTAATTAGTTATCCAGAGTGTGACAGCTTCACTGGGAGAGACTCCCACAGCAGAATATCCTGTAGCCCAGTGGTTAGAGACTCTGCTGCGAGGTAGCAAATCCCTGTGACAATCTTTGCTCCTCATCAGGCAGAGGGAGCTTGAAGCAGGGGCTGTCACTGCCCAGGTAAGTGCCCTAATCCCTGGGCTAAAGCTTATAAGGGAGATCTGCCTTCTCCCCCCTCTCCCTAGCTTCTTAGCTGCCTGACTCCCAAGAGGGCTCACAGCTGAGCAGCGCTAGCAGACAGAGGCGCCTATCTCTGTGAGAGGAGCCGTAGCGCACACCCCTCATCAGCATCTCCATGGGGTGGCTTAGGTGGCCCCTGCCCAGCGTGCTGGCTTTTGTGGATCAGTCTGCACGGCCCGTCCCTCCGGCCCCATGCATTGTATAAGGAGCCTGGGCTCTGCACGCCAGCTCGGAGGATTGCAGTCTGCTCCAGGGACTCTTCTTGGTGCCCAAGTGCCTTTGTGAATCTAGGCCCTAAATCCCACCGATAAATCCAGCCCTCCCTGACTTTCCCACAGGCCCTGACCCAGGTTCAGCATCACTGCGCATTGTCGGCTCTTTCACCGGGAAAGAGAAGCACAAGCAGCCCAGAACCTGGCTCCAGGCTCTCAGTTCACAGGCACCTGTCCCTGTAGCTCAGGGGAGTCTCTGGCCCCCTGCTAAGGCCCAATGGTCTCTACAGGGTGATGAGATGGGCCCCAAGGCCCACAGACTCCAGAGTCGCTGTCAGTTACACAGCCAGTCCCTGCTCTCTAGCTGGGGCCGTGGATGGGAGCAGCATTCAGCCAAGTCTGTGTCTGCTACAGCACGAGGGGAGCAGGGATCTGTCGGGGCAGCAGAGAGTCTGCAGCCGGGGGCGCTAGGATGTAGGGCAAACTGCACGTGGTGTTGGGTTTCTACACAGAAACTTGCACTGGTTCGCTTAAACCCTGAGTGGGAGCCCTTCATTCAACTTAGCTTAAACCTGTTCCTAATTCACTTGCACTAAACTCCCCCAAAAAGCTGCCTTAAACTGAAGTAAGCATGTCCCCAGAGGCATTTGCACTGGTTTAATTATCCCACAGGCCAGGGAGCGGCGGGGGGGCCCTACTGAACTCCTAGCACCTGCAAATGAACCAGCTCTGTCACGGCTGCAGCCCCCGGGCAGACAGCTGTTCATTCCACACACAAGTGCAGGCTGCAGATCATTTTGTTAGCAGATGAATTCGAAGTTACAGCAGTAACCAACTACGGAGCCTCAGAGCCCATGCTCAGGCCCTGCTCCCAAGCCCCCTTATGAGGATGGACTGGCCCTTTCAGCCAGCCACACTCCCAGACCCATCCCCTTGTCCTTCCCGAGTCCTTGGTCTCCTTCCCAGTCAAGGTGGCCACTCCTCCTTGTCTCTACTTGACACAACCTGTTGCAGCTGGTTGACCCATAGGGCACAGAGGTCTGGTCTGTGGACCTGTGGCTGGGGAAGGGCCATCCACCCTCTACTGGCCTCTGCAATGATCACACACCCAGATCCCATCACTGAAATACATGAGTAACATATGGGGTAAACTGAGGCACACACGCAGCACTCCAAGAAAACCCCAAGAATATCTCCACTTCATCACAACGTCTAAGTTCCTTTGTTATTGGAGCATGTAGATCTTAACAGCCTTCCTATTCATTTTTTCAGCTGGTTGAAAAATGCAGAACCTTTCTTGCAATTTTTTTTTCATCCAAATCATCCATCCACTCTATTCCTGATCAAAATCAGCAAAAATCTTTGCAAAAACATCCATCCAAATTTAGAAAAATGTTGATCGTCTTTATTTAATTTCAATGTCAATAGGTGCCCAGTTAGGTAAATTAACATGCACAATATAATAGAAAGGGCTGCTTTTCTCACCTTAGGACCAGAAGGCCTTTTTTTTTTTTTTAAACAAAAACCAGCTACCAACTAACAGCCTTACACACAGCTCATGTTTCAGCTTTGTCTCTTGTTTACCAGTTTTCCTGTTTGGAACTCAATACATAACAAACATTTAGTGGCTGCAGGTGAACATATCATGACAGGGCCTCAATATCCATCAGCAGATATAGCAAGCAAATAAACCCACTGTGAATCTGTGTAACGTTGCCCATAAAAAAGATGGCTGCCACACATTTCCTGTTGGCTTCTTCTGTCCTTAGCAGTTGCAGGTATCCAGCAAGTAACCTTTTGCATGTGGAAGGAACCAACTTATCTATACATTATTTTCCTACTTGCAGGTTTGGTTACCTTGTTCTTGATGTGGGACTAGGTGACTGTAGATGTGTTGGCGTTTAGTATGAAGTGTCTTCTGGGTTATGTGGGTTGATTTTCTTCTTTTTCTCTTTCCAGCAGAGGTTGCCTGTCTTTGCTGCAGTTTATACGGGCTTGTGGTGGGTAGCTCCAAGACACCTGTTTAATACCGTTATCAGCGGTGTTCCAGCCATCTGCATCTCACACTCAGAGCTCCTGCCCCCAGCTAACTCCTGATGTGCTCGAGGTCATAGAAGTTCCTTCAGCGAGTTCACCCTAGCACACAAACATCTGCACATTAACCCATTCACTGCTGCACACACATAGGGTTCTGTGATCTGCAAGCCTGTCTTAAAGGGACAACACTCCTGCACGCCCAGGCTCAGCCTGGCTTGTGTATGAAACTTGGAGGGGGCAGCCAACTATCCCCCGCCCTCCTCCCACACTCCCTGAATGGCGCCCTTCCTCTCTGTACTGTGCGAGTGTCTTTCCCTCTCTGTGACTGAGAGGAAACACCCAACTCCTGCCTGACACCAGCTCTGTGGCTTCTGTCTCGCAGATTTTTGATAGGAAGAGGAGGAGGTGGCTGTGTGTATCTGAATGCCGAGACGGGGGTTAGCAGTTCGCGGTGCACCAGGGAGAGCTGCTGGATCTGCACCAAACCTGATGCATTTACAAAGGCAAAGGAAACGGTAGTGGAAATGGGCTGACAACAAGAGTATTATTGAAATTTGCCCTGGAGAAGCCTGGCTGTGATGTCTTTTGACCATCGCATTGGACCAATGCCAGAGCATCAGGGAATGGTCTGAACATCACTGGGCAGAACACTGCTGATTTTGGTGAAACCCGGAAATGCCATTTGCACATCTTGTCCCCCCACCCCTGTCAATCAGGTTGGTCAGGCATGACTTGTCGTTGGTGAATCCATGCTGACTGTTCCTGATCACCTTCCTCTCTTCCAAGTGCCTCAAAATGGACTCCTTGAGGCCCAGCTCTATGATTTTTCTGGGGACTGAGGTAAGGCTGACTGGTCTGTAATTCCCCGGATCCTCCTCCTTCTCTTTTTTGAAAACGGGAATAATATTTGTCTTTTTCCAAATATCTGGGACCTCCCCCAATCACCATGGGTTTTCAAAGATAATGGCCAATGGCTCTACAATCACATCAGCCAACTCCCCCAGCACCCTCAGATGCATTGCATCCAGCCCCATGGACTTGTGCATGTCCAGCCTTTCTAAATAGTCTTGAACCCGTTCTTTCAGCACTGAGGGCTTCTTACCTCCTCCCCATTCCGTGCTGCCCAGGGCAGTAGTCTGGGAACTGACCTTGTCTGCTAAGACAGAAGCAAAAAAAGCATTGAGTACCAGCTTTTTCCACATCATCTCTGACTTTTCCCCATTCTCTGAGGGACCCACACTCTGTCACTAACATACCTGTAGAAACCCTTCTTGTTACCCTTCATGTCCCTTGCTAGCCATCCAATTGTGTTTTGGCCTTCCTGATTTCAATGCTTGAGCAGTATTTTTATATCCTCTCTAGTCATCTGACCAAGCTTCCACTTCTTGTAATCTTTTTATGTTTAGGCTCACCCAAGACTTGTTAAGCCAAGCAGGTCGCCTGCCATATTTGCTATTCTTTCTGCATATTGGGATGGTTTGCACATGGCAAGCTCATCTGTTCGTCAGTTTATCAAAGAAATTGAGATGCACCCCAGCCTTGTCACTTCCAATGGAATCCCTAACACACTTTAAGCCAAATGCACTGCGTTAGATCAAACAAACACATTTATTAAGAACAGAAAGATTTTAAGTGATTACAAGTCAGAGGAAAACAAGTCAGATTTGATGAAGAAAAAACAAGAAGCAAAACGCATTCTAAACTAAGCTGAACAGTTTCAGCAACCGGACAGTCTTAGATGATTCTCACCAGAAGCTGGCTGGTCTGCCTCCAGCTTCCCCCTGTGATCAGCACTTCTGTTTGTAGATGGAGGTGGAAGAGAGCAACAGCAAAATATCTTCCCTTTTTAACATGTTCCTTTGCCCCTCTCGGGGGCCTCGTCCCCGCTTTTAGTGTCCGTGCATGGTTCCTTCCATGCCCTCAGTCACTGTGGTCTCTTGTTGACGTCTAGGCCAGTCCTTTGTTCTTGGAATGCTGAGCTGGGTTGTTCTATACAAGTCCTAATGAGATTGTAATTGCTCTTCAGCTGTATACAGTTTTGCCTAGATCTTTCTCAAGCCATGATACACATATCTGGGACTATTACATAGCGAAGCCTCATAACCATACACGTGACATTGCAAC
Source organism: Emydura macquarii macquarii (assembly GCF_026122565.2). Taxonomy (NCBI): domain Eukaryota; kingdom Metazoa; phylum Chordata; order Testudines; family Chelidae; genus Emydura; species Emydura macquarii. Next base: position 9,463 of record NW_027132900.1, on the reverse strand, counting down.
AAACACGTGGGAGCAATCAGAATTACATGAGCTCCAGCCCTGTTTATTTTCAGCAGGACCTTCAGCAGGAGAGGACACAGAGGGAAGGCATAAAGAAGGTCCTTGTCCCACAGAAGGAGGGGGGCATCGCCCAGAGAGTGCTGTCCAATCCCTGCCCTGGAACAGAATCACAGACACTTCTTCTTCTGGTAAGTGGCAAACCGATCTGTGGACGGTGTTCCCCACTGTGTGAATAAGTGGTGAAGTACTGACAGGTGCATCTCCCATTCATGGTCATGTGGGAATGTGCGACTGAGCTTGTCCGCTGTCGTGTTGTGTGTGCCCGGGAGGTCAGCCGTGGACAAGGTGAGGTTGTGAGAGATGCACTAGTTCCATAGTTTCATTGCCTCCGTGCAAAGAGAGGGTGATCTGCCTCCCCCCCCCCCCGCCCGACGGTTCATATAATAGATGCAGGCTATGTTTTCCACTAGGATCCTTACATGCGATCCTGTTATCAGTGGGAGGAAGTGGGCACTGGCGTTCCTGACCTCTCTCAATCTAGAAGATTGATATGCAGGGAAATCTCCACAGGTGACCATTTGCCTTGTGCTGTGAGGCCATTTAAATGCATGCCCCATCCTACGAAGGATGTGTCGGTGGTAAGGAGCAATGAAAGCGGTGCCTGAAAAAAGGGGATCCCTTTGCCTGCATTGGCCAGGTACTTCCACTAGTCTAGGGAGTTCCTGATCCTGGTGGGCAGCGACAGGGCTTTGCCCAGTCTGTAAACTGAGCCAAACCACAGCTGCAGGCAGCACATGTGAAACCTGGTGTGTGGAATCACCGCCATACTGTCTGCCATATGCCCCAGGAGCTAGAAGCAGATTCTTGCTGGCACCTGAGAGCTGCATTAAGCTCTATCTATGAACAATACCAGGGATAGAAACTTGTCTCGAGGTATGAGGGCTTTGGCCTGTAGCATGTCTAGGTCGGCCCCTATGAATACTGCATCATACTGGTCATCATAACCACTGTGAGATGCATGTATGGAGAACACGTGAGAAGCTGTGCATGGATGCTGGAAATTATGTTCTCTAGGTCCTGTTGTTAAAGGCAGGTCATTCGAAGGTAGCCTACCTGAAGACAAACTGCTCCAGATAGGAGGCGGGAGACATTTCTCTTCATGGTGGACCCTTGTGTGTGTTACAAGAGGAGTCTATTAGCAACCTGAGTCAAATCCTAACAAAGAGCAGATGGAGACTTCAGGAGGAAACTAACAGGAAGAGGTAAACAGCCGGGGAAGGGTGATGCTGTTTGAAGGTGAAGGTCAAAGGTTTAGTCTGGGACATTGGGGAGTGCAGAGACACCCCCTGGCATCCTTCAATCTGTGAGGACAAGGTGCCAGTGGGCTTGATGTTAGGAAGGGAGGGATCTCAGCCAGCCTGGCTGAAAATGCTGGGAAAAGGACTAGGGGTAAACTAGTCTGTAGGAGACAGGAGAATACCTTGGGGGTTAAGTTTAGGCTCTAAAAAGCATGTGGGTTGTTCTCTCACTGTGATGCTGATAGCAAGCCACAAACCTCTAGCAGGTAATGCACTTACACACGCAGGGACACACCCAACTGAGTTACATGAATGCTTTCTCCAGCCATTCATGAACCAACAATAGAGGCAACAGCCATTTCCCCTCCAACTCTTCAGCCCTGCACCCCAGAACGGTACCATCTTGAGCTGGTCAGAAGCCTGGCCAGTGTAAAGTTCAATATTCAGTTCGCCACTTCAAAGGCAAGTCGACATGCAGCAGCCTTTGTAACCTGAGCAGATTTCCTAGTCACTTCACTCAAAACACAGTTTTAGGTAAAATATTGAAACATGTTTATTAACTACAGAAAGGTAAATTATAAGTGGTACTGGCAGGTTACAGATTCTTAACACAGAAGCTGAAGTGCTTCTCCAGCCCAGGACCCCTTCCCCAACAATCTTGGGCTTCATTTGAAGTCACTCAGTGCAAACTTTGTGATGTTGCAAATATATGTGCACATGGTCATTTCTAGTAAGCCTACCTTTGCATGGTTTCCATTTCAAATTCCATTCGAACACTTTGCCGATAGAACTGCAAAGTCACTCTTGGTTCTGAACTTTAGCTACATTTCTGGTCATTCCTCTTTACTCACTTTAAGGATGACTTGTTAACTTTACCCTCACATCAAGGAAAAAAGCTCTTGCAGTCCAATAGAGCCAGACTCTGTATCCAACTGTACAACAAACCTGATTGCACCGCATATGCAACACCAAGATGCTCTGTTTGCAGACTGACTACCAAATGGGACAATGAAAGTCTGTTTAAATATGACATTCATGAGCGCAGTTTTCTTCTACTGAGTAGTTTTAGTTAAAAATCTACGAAGTTCAGCAATCTGCAATATCAGACGGATATGGCAGTGAACTTCCAACAATCGTGTAAAAAAAAAATCTTCACTCAGATGGGGGTAAATATTACCTGGGAAGCTTTATTTTCTCCCAGCCAAATAAAAGAGACCTGGAAAAAGGGTATTTTAGAAGAGAACTAATTTACAGGGTTCTCGAGATTTGCTAGAAATGTTGATGGTTGTAGCTCTTCCTTTATGGATTTCTCTACCAAATGAGTTTCTAAGCTCCTGAAGTGTCACTCATTACACCACAAGCTTCCCCAGGAGAATGAACACCCAGCTTCCATGAAGACAAAACAAACTATCTGGGTGCTACAGTGATCTGCTGACAAACCTTATGGTACAGTGGGAGAAAGCCAAGGAAAAGTGAAATGGCAGTGTAGTGTCTGGGGCTTTGCTGCAATGTCTGTGCTGAGCAGCTCAGTGATAGCAGGGACTGTGTCCATCTTTGGAGCAGCCACGTGAGATCCAGGAACCAGGAGCTGTCGGTGCCCAGCTGCAGTAGAGTCACAGCCTCCTGGGTGCTGGAAATGCTGAGGAAAGTCACAGGAGGGCGAGCGCTCCTGCAATACTCAATGTGCTGGCAGGACACGTGCAGAGGGAAGCAGAAAAAATTCCATGTCTGGGGCTCCAGCCCCTGGTGGTACCTCTCAGCAGAGCGTCACTTAGGAGTTTTCAGTCATAAACATAGTGGAGACGAGTCACTTTAGTTTTACTGGGAGTTAACTGGACCCAGACAACCCCATGCAGTGGTAAATTGCTGACCTTGCTTTGTTATCGCATGACAAACACTTGGAGTCTCCCCACTTAGCAATCTCCAGTGAGAGAGGCCTCCTGCACTGACAGTTTCTCTGCAAACATTCTTTGCCCGTCAGGAGAAATGCTATGTACACAAAGAATTCCTTAGATTTTACGTTCTCTTTGTGCTGTTACATTTCTTGTCCCCACTAATTATGAGTTTACGCAATTAAAATTTTGTAGGTGACCTGATTAATTTAAATGAAACCTGATCTCCACTGATCACATCTGGACAGATTTTCAAAGGCTAAAATGGAACTTAGGCACACAGCTCAAACTTTCCTGTCTTACCCTCGTGAAGGCCTGTGAATGCTGCATCGTTAAGTGTGGTTTACTATGATTGTGTGTCTCCAATTTATGTGTCATGCTTTGAAAAGAAGGTTTGATTAATATGTATGTAGATATGTTTGCAATTATCAAATATCAATTAATAGGATGCGAAAGGCTTTCTTCTGTGACTAATACCCAGGAAAGTCCTTTGGAGAAAGAATTGCACAGATTTTAGGATACAAGAAAAATAGCTCCAATATCCAAAAGAATGAATGAATCAGAACAACTTAATCTGCTTTGGAAGGCAATCTCTCCCTAAATAGTGTGTGTCTGTGATGTGTGTGTCTGTGATGAAAAAGAATTTCAGGACAGTTTCAGCTTATCCCAATAATCTGCTTTGGAAGGCAATCTCTCCCTAAATAGTATGTGTCTGTGATGAAAAAGAATTTCAGCTAGTTTCAGCTTAATTGTTCCCTGTGTGGAAAAACTGGGGCTAACACGTAGCTTCACCAGCTCTTGCCACCTAGAGACCAGCCGACTGGATGAAAACCCAAATGAATCCATCACAGGGTAATTTTAGGGTATTTATTTTCAAACACTCAAGGTAAGGAGAGGGCGCTGTGCCATGAATTGAATATTTTGAATATATCTTCAAAATCGAACTATATTGAAAATGTTCCTACTGCATCAAGGTTAAAACAAAAAAGTAGGTGTAGCCATGCCCTGTGATGTGCCTTCCCTCGAACTCTGCTCAGCTACCCCTTCAAATAATTAGATTCAATCACTAATTTCAAAAGATTAAATCAATCACTATTTGTACAGAGTATTCCAGGAGATGGTGGGCAGAACCCAGAGCCATTGGATACATTTCCTGGAACAACTTTATTTTCTTTGTGCTCTAAGCCTCACGTGACAACAAAATATCACCCTTTGGACTGATGTATGACTGAGAAGAAAGGTTTCCTGATGAACTTTCACGGAATTGCATGGTAAGTGTCTTTCAGAGCCAGGATCTTTAATACAAGTAAATTAATCTGTGATTGTTCAGTTCAGGAGGACAAGATCCCCTGATCCCCAAGAACACAAAGAGCCCATTGAAATGAAGAGCGCCACACAGACAGCCCACTGGTTGCCAATCATATTTCTAAAGAAAACCAAACAAGGCTGTGGGATAAGAGATTTCTGTGTATGGGAAAACAGCATCTGAGGTTGGAGACTGTGTTTTCTTCATTGATGTGAGGAGAACAGAAAAGGGAGGGTCAGATCTTAATTACCGATTATATGTGGCTAGAAAGTTAAAAATCACATTAATTAATTCTAGCTGAAGTTCTAGGAATATTATTATAGCATCTTGTGTTAATTGAAGTTAATTGAGTTAATTGAAATATTTTGCTTAATCAATTCTGTCCCATCATTCTGTCACCTATTCCTTTTGAAAGGTGCAGTGCGAGTCCTGCAGGAGGCGGGAGCATGTTTCCTGCCTTCCAGAGGGAACCAGCATAAACAATAAGGAGCGAGAGCAGCTGCACGTGTGTGTAGTTGTGATGTTTGCGGCACACGCACATTGTAACTGAACAACCCCGGCTGACAGGATAATAATTATTTTGCTAGGATAAATATTTTGCATTTCTTGAAATGAAACAGCTGAAACACAAAGGATGATATTTAGAGAAGTTAAACTTTAATGTAGATTTGTGGGAAAAATAAAAATCAATGTAAATAATTCCATTTCTAAACATTGTTTCTGAAATACTGTTCAAATGGCAATTAAAATAGTCTTGTACTTACACCTTGTTACAACAACAACATTTTCTAAATTAGAACAAGCTCGCTTTTTTTTCTTCATCTCCATGTTACATTGAGATTTCACAGGGGTAGAAATTCTCACAGGAGTGACTGATCCCCGTCCGTCACCATCTGCTACCCCTGGGCCAGGGGAGGGGGAAGGTGAGGGGCAGTAAACCGTGATGGGGCAGCAGAAGACACGAGCTGTCTGTCCGTATTCCCTAGTGGGATCACCCTGTGCCTGGAGCACTGCACCGGGGTGGGGCAAACACATGGGGAGGTGGGAAATGCTGCCTGGGCTCCTTCCCGTGAGCGGGTCCCATTCACCCAGCCTGGCCCCTCGCTCACACAACTCTGGGGCTGGGCTCTCACCCCCTTCCCCGGCCCAGCTACCAAATCCCCTCCCCCAGCTCTCCCCACTCCCCACCCTCCCCCCATCGCGCTGGGACCAGCTCCCCCACAGGCTGAGGCTGCAGCACAGAGCGGCCCGTACAGCAGGGCCCCGGCGCTCCCCCTGTGGCCGTTTCACCCCTGCCCCCAGGCAGGAAATGCCAGGACCTTCCCCTCCATTCACTGGCCCTGTCACACTCACTGGGCTCCCCCCCACCCCTCCCCCGCCATTTCTGCCAGGGGCTCTTCCTCCTCCCCCCTCATTACCCAGAGCTCTTCCCTTCCTGCTGCTGCAGTCCCCTACCCAACCCCACCCCATCACCCCCACCCAACGCCCAGCAGCTGGCTCCCCCACCCCCTTCTCTGCCCCTCTCCCCTCCCCCATCTGACAGGCCTGGTGCTGGGCACTGAGGGGCGGGTGGGGGGGGGCAGGCGGGTGATGCCCTTTAGCCCCTCCCCTGGGCACAGGCCTGGGGGCTGCTCAGCGCTGGGAGGGGACAGTCTCTGCCGCGGGTGTCGCTGTCAGGGACAGAGATTCCCTCCGGCCTGGGCTGGGACCGGGCAGATGATCAGGGGAGCCGCGTTTTTACCCCCAGCATTGAGACCAGGATAGAAATAAGGGCGAAGCGTCCCGGAGAAGGTGTCAGTGAAAGTGAAGAGCTGGGACCTGTCAGTGACATTGTAAAATGAGACCTCGCCCGCCTCATAGTCCAGGAAAATCCCCACCCGGCTGGGCCTGACGCTCACGGGGATGGGGGTTGTGTGGGAGGTGAGGGCCTTGTATTCCCCATCCCTCAGCCACACGACCCAGTATCCATCCTCAGGTGAGTATGTGACCGTCCCCTTCCTGCTCACAGATTCCCTACAAACCCCCAGTTCCCACTCAGTCTTGTCTCCCACCTCCACCTCCCAGTAACACCTCCCGCCCGGGAACCCCTCAGCGCCCAGCACAGAGGGCCAAGTATCAAATCTCTCAGGATTGTCGGGCAGATCCTGGCGTGTGTCTCCGTCTCTCACACATTTCCGATCCTCAGACAGGACGAGCCAGGGATGAGCCGTGTCTGGATCCAGAGTCACGTCCACTGGGGAGAGAGTCACAGAGTCAGGGCCGGGGCAGGGGCTGGTCACGGGATCAAAGGGAAATTAACCTGCGTCCCCGTATCGCTGGGGGGGGGGGGTTGTTGCCCGTTAAGGGGAGTCAGGGCCCCTCTGCCCCTGGGAGCGAACTTGAGGGGAAGGAGAGCAGGAGCAGGGGAGGGGTGGGGTGGGAAGGTGTCAGCGGGGGCAGGGCAGGGGAGGGCAGCCCAGGGACAGGGGAGGGGACAGGCTGATGCTGGGAGAGGCAGAGGAGGGGCAGAGGGGAGGGGCAGGCACAAGGGCAGTGGGGGGAAGGGAAGGAGCAGGCACCAGGAGGACAGAGGGGGGTGGGGGAGGGGCAGGTGGGGGGGCACAGGGAAGGAGGGAGGGGGGGCACCAGGGGGACAGAGGGGGTGACAGTGGAGGGTCAGGTGCCAGGGGGGGGAGGAGGGAGGGGCACACCAGGGCACCAGGGGCAGGGGTCTAGGGCAGGGGTGATCACTAGGGCAGAGCAGAGGGCTGGGGCAGGTGGGGGGCAGAGTCCAAGAGGGCAGGGGATTGTCAGGGGGGGTAGGGGAAGAGGAGCCCCAGGGAGGCAGAGGGGGAGTGAAGGGCTGGCCCCAGAGGACTAGAGGGAGCGGGGAAGGGGCAGCCCCCAGTGGCAGGGGTCAGGTGCCAAGGGATGTGGCGGGGGAAGGAGGTGACAAGGGGACAAAGGGGGTGAGGGTGCAGGCACCAGGAGGGGTGTGGTGGGCACTAAAAGGGAGATGGGGGAGGGAACGGGATCCCAGGGGGCACCAGGGAGTTAGAAAGGGGCAGACGAAGAGGCAGAGGGGGAGGGTGGTGAGGGTGGGTGCCATGGGCAGGGCAGCGGAAGGGGCAGGCACCAGGAGGGCTGAGGGGGGCAGTGGAGGGGTGGATGCAAGGAGGGCACAGAGGGGAGGGCAGGAGCCAGCAGATAAGCACAAGGGGCAAGGTGGGTGGGAAGGACAAGCCCTAGGGGGCAGTGGGAGCAAAGGGAGGGGTGGGCACCAGGAGGGCAGAGGGAGGATAAGGGGAGGGAGGGACCCAGAGGGTAAAGGGAGTGGGGGAGGGGTGGGTGCCAGACAAATAGGGGCAAGGACCCAAGGGAGATGGGGGTGATCAGAGGGGCCCCAGAGGAGGAGCAGATGGGGTGAGGGGAGGAGGGGTGGGGACCCAAGGAGGCAGAGGGGGTGAGGGGAAGGGAAGAAGGGGCTTGTGCTGGGGGATGGGGAAGGGTGGGTGGGGGAGAAGAAAGAGGCAGGCACCGGGGGCAGACTGGGGGAGAGGCTCTGGGGGGACAGTGGTGGGATGGGGCAGAGGGTGGTTGGGGGGAGGGGAGGGGCAATTGCCAGGATGGCAGAAGGAGGAAAAGGAAGGGGCAGGCAAAAGGAGGGGGGGGAGGGGAGAAGTTCCAGGGGAAGAGTGCAGAGATGATCAATAATCCAGATTGTACCTGGCAGGGGGACTTTTGTCTCAGATGTTTGACAGGGTGTGTGGGGGTGAAGTGATCTGTGTTGAGTAATTTCAGGAGTGCTGAAGGGAGGCTCAAGAGGGGAAACTGAGGCAGGGAGCTTGCAGGCCACCCTGAGGCAGCTGAGGAGATGCCCAAGGGAGCCTCCCCATGGCAATTCTGTGAAACTGGCACCATGTAACAGAGCTGCTGCCCCTCCCCCCACGGACAGAGCCTGGCTCTCTCCAGTCTGGCTGTGTGGGCCCCTCACCGCGGTGTCTGACCCCAGCGGAGCCAGCGCCAGAGTGAGAACCTGGAGTGAGCGCTGAGCACAGGGTGTTTGTGCCTCCTGCCCAGCTCCCGGCCCCCCGTCCCAGCTCCCTGCCTGCTCCCGCTACCCCACAGCCTCCGACTCCACCTGAGCTTGCCCCCTCTCCCCTGGCCTCCTGCTGCCCCTGCCCTGCTGCACCTGGGGATACGGAGCCCCCTGCTGGCTGGATGCTGAACTGGGGGTGACCCAGGGCCCAGCACGGAGCCAGCCGGGTCTCTACAAAACCCTCTGCCTGACCCAGCCAGACAGGCCCAGGTCCACAGCTGCCAGGACGTGGGTCCCTGGAATCAGAGAGCTGGTGGGTGGCTGGAAGGAAAGGGTTAATCCCAGCACGGTGGCACTTTGCTGCCCAGCCCGGGCTGGTCTCTGCCCTCTGGGTGCAGCACAGGGCGTGTGTCTCTGAGCAGGTCCCTGCCCACTCGCCCCAGACACGGATAATCCAGGTGCCAAGGGAAGGAGCCGCCCCAGCAGCACCGCACTGGTCCCAGCACGTGCTGAGCCGGGAGCACAGCAGCAGAGGCAGCGGCAGAGATGGGGGCTCAGCCATCAGAGCAGCAGCGTCCCCACCTGCAGGGGGGGTCAGCGCCGGGCAACAGGCCGGGCTGGGTCAGGGGCTGGGAGCTCTGGCAGCGAGCACGGCGCCAGCACCAACGGCCCTGCTGGACACCCTGGGCCTGGCCAGCCTGGGGCAGCCAGCGAGTCTCTCAGGGCCTGGGACTCTGCCCGGGAGGGGTGACAGGTTGGGGTGCCCTGCCCAGGACAGGGTGACAGGGGGAGGGGACAGGATGCTCCCCAGGGTCAGTGATTCCCTAGGATGAGGCACCGGGAAGACGAGCTCAGGATCCCAACAGGCTCATGGGCCGGGGTCAGAACTGGCCGGAGCCCAGCCGTGCCGGGGCCGGTGGGAGGGGAGCCGGGATGTGCTGACTCTGGC